>NW_027070123.1:0-11687 GCF_002906115.3 Quercus suber
TCCAAGCAGTTCAATTTCCAATAAAAATCCTGATGCCTGGCCTCGGTGATTAGGTGTTAAGTCTGTAAGCTTAAGATTTGCTTAAGCTTGAACTGCCTTGTTCTCCTGTTATGCATGCACACACGTCTTGTCTATTTTGATTTTGGAGGCCCAGCTCAATAATAACAAATCTCTAGTCCCAAAATTTTCACGGTTGGCTATGAATGTTTAAAAGATTAATTAGAGTTAGTCAAGCGTTTTTTTTTTTTTTTTTTTTGTCGTTTTATATTTTTGAAGTTATAATATGTGTTACTTTCTTAATTAACATGTTCTTTTTTTAGGGACTAACAAAGGGGGGATTTATCAAAAAACTCACAAAGGGGAAGGAAAAAAAAGGATTATCTAGGCCAAAGTCGAAAATATGTCAAATGAAAAAATAGGGAGCTAAATGTCATTTAAAGCTTATAAAAATATTAAAATGATGTAATTTGATGTTGTTAACAATATGTCATTTTCGTAAATCCATGTTTGATGATTCTATCGTATTATTCCATTTATACGCCTGATAAAGACGTTTCCTGTCTTGCTTTCAGCATATTCAACGGGAATTGATGCCGTCTTTGCCAAGATTCCTTGACAACCATTTTGTCAATCTCTTTGTTTTTACGCAAGTATGCATGTCATGCCATAAAAGATTTGGAAAATTTTGACACATTTATTACAAATAATTTGACTTCAACTTCATTGGAAATAGAACTAGCTATAAAAGAAACCAAGATTGCAAATAACTTCCACCTTTTTGCCAAAGTCAGCTAAAATTTGAATTGTACATTAAAAAAAAAAAAAAAGGTTCACATGGGACTAGTTTGCAACTGAGTAAATTGCATGCTAACTACGGTGTTAATCCAAATCTGTCTAGCACTATAGCTTAGCAAAATCTTTTTCGTTTTCTTGTTTGATCCAACACACTCTCTCTCTCTCTCTGAGCGACAATGAAGTGGTGTGCAATCTCTAACAAGCGCAAGCTATCAATCCACCCCTTGCTTGAAAGGAATTTCGATCTTAGTATCATGTCAGGCCAACGATTTGTGATGGGTTTATTCTCTTCATTTAGCACTGTGGGTGGTGGTTTGGACATAGTTGTGGGTTGAAGTGTGTCAGTGAGAGCTGGTGATGGGAGAGAGACATGTGGAAATGAGAGAAGTATGAAGGAAAAAAAAAAACAGTATGAAATAATAGACTAAAATACAAATTACACTTTTTATGTTTGTTATCAATGCTAATTCTTCCGTTCTGTCCATAAACTATGTAACTATTAAAAGTATTTTTTGAATACTAAAAAATTGATATTAGCATTAAGTTTTTGTTTTATTTTTATTTATTTTAATTAGTTAGATAGTGAGAGAGGGAAGGAGAAGTTCAAACCATAATAAATTACAGGGAAAAAAATGCTTATATACCCCCATTAACTTTTAACTACTGACCAAAACACCCCTTAACTTTTTAATTGACCAATTTACTCCTTTAAACTATACACAACTGCAAATCAATACCTTTGTTAGTTTGGTGTTAAAAAATTAATAGTTAACTCATGTAAGAAACACGTGTGATTTAAAATATGAACAAATTACTGTCTACGTGAAGTCAAATAAAATAAACAATTATGCAAAAGTTTGTCTTTACCTCAAAATCTTTAAAATGAACAATAATATATTATATATTATAATTTTTAAAGTTATAAGAAACATATAATATCTAGCAATTCCCATTCAGCAACATATTTCAATAGTTGTATAGCACTAATATCCATTCACATTCAGAGTTACTAGTTGCAATCTTCCACAGTAGAAAGTAAGTTGCAATAAAAAAGAAAAGAAAAGAAAAGGTAGCATCATGGAAGAGAGGAGCGACAAAGGGAGATGGGCAGGAACCACATACAGGCTGAGGGGCTGTGCCCCCCCAATTTTTTTAAAAAATATTAAATAGTAGGTATATATTTAAGATTTTAGAAAATAAGCCCAAAAAAATTATATTTGCCCTCCTTGACTTCAAATCTTAGTTCTATCCCTGGAGATGGAAAGAGATAGATACCAGTTATTATAGTGGACTGAATGGCAGAGCAGTGGATTGGCTTGATAAGTGGTGCTATGGGGCATTATACCGTGAGACGGGTTTTTTTTTTTTTTTTGTTAAAAAAGAATGGTGATTTAGAATATGTTAAAGGAAGAATTAGGGTTTTGTTAGCATTGGGAGAGCCATGGGTTGAGGAAATGGACTAGATTAGGTTTGTTTATCATACCAAATATATTATTTTTGGGTATTTTGTATCAATTTTGCTTGATTGGGTTTAACTTTTATTGGATTAGTTAAAATTTTTGTGTAGCCAATTCGAAAATCTAAATTTTCAAGGGGGCAGTGATAAAATTTTTGTTTAATTTGTGATTTTTAACTAGTGTTAAAGGAAATTTAAAAAGCCAGGCCCCCTTGGCTTCACCACAACCCAAACCCCTAATCTCAAAAACTTGGACGAATTTGCAAAATAACACCATTTTTCAAACAATTTCATTAGTTAGCATGGTTTCCAAACTATTTAGAAAATTAACATCTCGTGTCTTTTAGACTTGAGTCCATTGTAGAAACTTGAGTTTTAGAGACTCGAGTTCCATGAAAATTATTCCTGTGGGAGTTCCCTAAAGCCAAAGAGAAGCAACGAAACTTAAACAAACCCAAAGACCCAAAGAAGAAGAGAAAACGAAGCAATTGCTACTGCTGCTGAAGCCTTCACCACCTGGGTTCAGTGGCCTTCACTATCGTGGTTTGATCTTTGTTGTTTGGGTTTGATCTTTGTTTCTTCTTCGTTGTTTGGGTTTGACCTTCATTTCTTCGTGGGTTTGATCTTCGTGGTTCGTGGTTTCTATGTGTACATAAACTTTGTTGTTGGAGTTGAAGTTGAAGTTGAAATGGGTTTGTTTGTTTCGTTATGGGTCTCTAGGTTTGCTTGGGTTTGTTGATATCGTTTCTCTCTAGGTCTGTCGAAGTTGAATTGATTTCGTTTCTTTCTAGGTTGAAGTTGAGTTTCGTTTCTCTCTGGGTTGAAGTTGAGTTTCTCTCTTATAGACTCGAGTTCTACTTTTCCAGCACATAGAACTCAAGTTTCTAAGACTCGAGTTGCTATAGTGAACTCGAGTTTAAAAGACTCGAGATGTTAGTTTCTTAAATAAATTGGAAACATTGCTAACTAACGAAATTGTTTGAAAAGTGATGTTAATTTGCAAATTCCCTCTCAAAAACCCAGTAAAGCTCTACCTCCACATCAGTGGAAACACCCCAATAGCCAAATGGGTCCTCTCCGATAAACTCACTTCTTACTCTTTCATCAAGCCCTCTCAGATTGAAGAACAAGCAATGATGATGAGGAAGAAGAAGAGGAGCAAGAAGGTGAAGATTCTTGGGTTTTGAATGTTTGAGTCCAAGATTAGAGTTAGGTTGATCTAGAGATTCAGTTGAAGACTTCTTGCATGAGTTTTTAAATCTCACGTGTCTCTCACGTTAACTGTTAGTTTTTTAACACCAAACTAACAGACGTATTCTTCTCAAAAAAAAAAAAAAAAGTATTGATTTGGCAACTGTGTATAGTTAAGGATTAAATTAGCCAATAAAAAAATTCAGGGGTATTTTGGCTAGTAGCTGAAAGTTTAAGGGGTGTATAGACATTTTTCCTAAATTACAGAGTTTATGAACGGAACTACAAACAATAATAATAAACATAAACTTTAAGCACTTAAATAACAAAAATAAAACTTAAAAGATGAAAATAACAATTCACCAAATTTAAAGGAGTACATCACATTTCAGCCAAAATTCGATTTTAATAAAGTTAACGAAAAACAAAAGAGAATTAGATGGGGGTAAATATCTGAAAGTGAGTAACAAACATAGAAAATTAGCTTCTATTAGACTGTAAAAAGGTGCTCGGGCATTATCATAACAGACAGACTTTAAGAGGCATAAACAAAGATCAGAAGAAAATGTTGAAAATACAAACAAAACTATTTCATTCAATAGAATTCATGATAGCCAGGTCCATCCAATCCCAGATGCTTACTGGATGTGTATCGGACTAGAAAGTATAAATCATTTCTGAGGGAAAAAAAAATACAGCAACTTCATAGGATAATAATAACCTTAATTTCAACAGAATATTAGCTATTATCATATATAACTTCAAAAAGAAAAGAGCTAGTCTAAAACTAGTATGTGACATTGTTGGGCAGGTTCCGGATGACATTGCTCTTCATCCCAATCTTAGAGCGCATGGCCTCTACACCTGATCTATTCATTTGCTTCATCACTTTCATTCTCACCATCTGTTCTCTTGACTGCACAGTAGCCAACCCCATGCTCCTATACCTGAAATGAAAAACAATTTCCTCATCATCACATGATTTCATTCTTTTATTGGTTATGTTGCTGAATAAAAGTAATGTTTGTGGTTTTCCCTATAGACATGAGGACTGACATATGGGGTTAAAAGCAAACCTTGAGGCCAGTGCTGCAGTAATAGCCATATTGTTCAAAGGTGAAGGTCGTGGTTTCTGGCGATAGTAGCGCATATATTCCCGGGAGCCAAGTGTTTTGGTTGATTTTCCCTCATCAGATCTTCTAGTTATGATGAGCTCAGAGCCACCACTCCCAAATTCTACATTGTTGTCCATGTCACCTGCTGCAACCAGCTGTTTGCCCTCTTCATCCACATAACTATAACCAGAAAAATAATTATACCAAAAAAGAGTCAAGCTTAGGCATATGAACATATATAGCTATAAATATTGTCAGTAAGAATTTAGTAGAACCCAAGTTGCAAGAAAGACTAAAAACCTGCTGCTATAATCATAAAAGTCTTCTAGCTCTGCTTCCTCCTCATCATCACCATCACCAAAATGTACTTTGCAATGACTTTTAGCAACCATATGCTTCCTAACTGCCTCCAAACCGTTAAAAGGTTGGCACCGATCATTACAGTACAGACACATGAAATCTCTCTTGACCTGAAAAGAAAAGATGAGAGAAAATAGATGTGAAACCAAATAACTGAAAAGCTGCAAAATAAGGAACAGGTTTCTACTAAGAACAAACTTAGGCAGATGTTTCAGTACCTTAAGGCCAAGATATGTAAGGAATCCTTCTGGTCCTTTAAATACTCAACATCAGGAATGAAGAACCCATGCTGCTTGTGCATGTGAACCATGCAGCTCTCTATGGTATCATGCTCTAGATCACACATAAAGCAACTAGATGGATCCAACTCCTCGTAGTCATCATCATCCTCATCCTCATCCATGTCATTGTCAGAGCCAACCTCACGTACATTCAAATCGGTTAAGGAATTTGTGGCTTCACCAACCAAGTCTTCTTCTGGATCAGCTTCCTCCCAGTCACTTTCTTCACTCTCTTCATTGTTTACCTCCCTTTGTGGGGATGGCTTATTCACAACACGACGCGGAAGTGGCTTAACTATTGCCTTGTCCTCTTCTTCATTGTTTGTTCCTTGAGAGGCCCGCATGATGTGATTTCGAGATTTAAGATGCTCAGCATGAGCCTTAGAACTTCTATACCCTTTCCCACAAAGACCACAACTGTAGAGCATGGGAGTTTCACTTGACTGGCCTTTCTCTTGAGCAAGAGCAGTTTGTCTAGCTACAAATAATGCTTCAGTCACTCCAGGAACCCCAGCTACCTGTTTATTTACAGAGAATAACAAATTGTAAATTTGTAATAACTTATTGAGCACAGCAATCAGGTTTACCGTTGCATAGAATGGCACTTACAGAATAATCAAAAAACACCAGAGACTTATTTCTTATACCAGAAAATCAAGATATACCAACTAAACTTTTTTCGAGATATATACCAACTAAACTTGATTAGGCATTACATTGTAAATTTCTAGTACCCAACAATCTACTTGCAACTGAAGTTTTCATTCACAAGTTACAGTTATAGTACCAAAACTAATTTTTTACATTTCCAAAATGTAAGTTGAGCTAATTAATAAATGTGATGATCACAGCTGACAATGAAATGAAACAACACCAAGCAAAGGTTGCAAGTGAAGCAAACTTCAATAGAAATAAAATTACCACTATCAACTTCATTAAGCGATTGCAAGTTGAAAATGCTTCCTCAAGAAATCAGTTACAAGTAAAAGCGTATATTATATTATGTAGAATGCAATAATATAAAGATCACTTAGAATTTCTTCTCTGAAATTAGTTCCCAAAAACACAATTGAGATGGCTTATATTGCTACATAAAACACTCAATGAACCTAAAGAAGAAAAATCCAAGTAGGAAAAGCCAATGAGCTCAACCTCAAAAGACCACCTCATTCCATAAAAATAGGAAGTAGGATGAGGTTGTGGGTCCAAGACCCACTCGATGTGTTTGTAAAAATTAATTGCCATGGGAAGTTTCACTTGCAACACAACCCCCATTCCATTAATCCGATTTCCCATAACATAAATGTTTTCATTCATTCCAGCCCTGTTTCATTTCACTAATGGCCTGTTTGGATGTTTAAAAAAGGAGGGGGAGTAGAGTAGAGGGAGGGAGAGTAATCTAATTACTTTGTTTGGAAGTTTTTTAAGGAAGGAGGGGGAGGGGTTTGGAGGAGTTTCAACTCCCTCTAACTCCCCATTTTTAATTCCCCCAAATTGGAGAGATTTGGAGGGAGAGTAGAGTACATAAACTATTGACCAAGTAAATTACCTAATTTACCCTTATTATATTAATAAAATTACATAAGGGGAAGGGCTAATTACTCCCTTCCCCCTTACTAATTTTAAAAACATCCAAACAAGGTGGAGATGAATCATTTTCCTCTACTCTCCTCCCCACTACTCCCCTCCCCTCTACTCCCCTCTACTCTCCTCTCTCTCTCAACTTCCAAACAAGCCATAAAAGAAGGGGGACAAAACTAGTTTGCATGATAAACTTGTCCAAATTGTCATGTTATCTTCCGTCTATTTATCTCCACTGCAAACCAAATTCATAGTTAACTAACTTTCATAAAAATGGATACGTACTTGTTAATTATTTCCAATCTTAAAACATATTTTTACTCGTCACTCGAAAGACATTGATATCACAATCCTAAAATTACTAAGTAATGTAGTTACAATTTTTTTTTTTTTGTTGATAATTCAATAGTTGGGGCGGGTGGATTTGAACCCTAGCCGTCTCTATTGGAAACACCAGAGAATCCGAACATTTTTCCTAACTTCTAACAACCTTTGTTATATTTGTACCAGAAGAACACCAATTTGAAACAACGTTCTTACACATTACGAAGCATAACTTAGAGCATGAATCTCAATCAGCCATCATTATTTTAAAAAAAAAAAAAAAAATCAGAATCCCTGTTTGCTTAACAAGAAAATAAAATTTAAATTTCTTATGTGAACCCTTCAGCTCAATTAGAACCATACACTTCGATTAGAAACATAATCTCGACTATTAAAATCTTAATTCCTTATATATTATTATTATTATTATAATTTTCCCTCTACCGTTAATTGTGAAATGACAGAATCGAATAACCTAATCTAAACAACAATGAATAAATGATTGATACATGGAGAGAGAGAGAGAGAGAGAGAGACCTTGCGCTTGAGATTGTAACGGTGCCATTCGGACTTGTAATGTAGCTTTTGCTCGGTATCGTCGTTGAACTCTTTGTTGCAAGCGTTGCAGGTTAAACCAGGCATTCTCTATCTATCAAATATTTCTCACACAGAAAAAAGGAAAAGAGACAGAGAGAGAATCAGAAAGTGGAGGCGGAGGCGAGACCTATTTATATGTAGAGTAGAAATGTAGAATAGATGATGAGTTAATATACTATACTATACGGCGGCTCGTAGACGGTGAAACGGTGGACCAGACAAATACGACTCGCTTGCGCAATCGCTAATGTATTGGCCTTTGGGCTTATTGCGAATATGGTACGGCCTTTGGGCCTGATTCCTCTGGTCCTTTATTAAGCTAAAGTTTGGGCTTCTCTGTTAGTCAAGAATCTAGATGGTGGGTCCGTTTGAATAGCACTTATTGTTGCTGAAAGTTGCTAAAAACTGATTGTTGCTAAAAACACTGTAGCAAAATAATTTTTAAATGTGTGAATAGTATTGTGGGACCCACTTTTAATATTAAATATTGCGTGAACAATGCATGAACAGTGCGTAAACAGTGAATTTTGTCCCCCAAAATCAAAAAAGCCGGCCAAAAAAAAAAAAGGAGAAAACGTGAAGCTCAAAACGCACCGCAACAAAACGTGCAATCCAAACCAAAGTGGTATCAACATTCATTGGGGTGAAAAGGGAGACGATGAAAAATAAAGAGAAGGAAAAATGAGATTTTTTTATCATGTGGGTGTAATTAAAGGGGAGATGAAAGTAAATAGGGATGGTCCGGATGGATGGAGTTTTCCACTCGATCCCACTATTTTTTTTTTTTTGTTCCAAATTGGGAAAAAAGAGGAAATAAAATGATAGTGAGAAGAAAATTACAAAATCACCTCCACTTTTTTTATCATTATAATTTTAATAATAAGGGTATAATAGTAATTTAATTATCATTCTTTCATGTTTTCATTATTCTACTAAAAGACGTGTACTCGTGTTAGTGGACATCTTTCTCTCTCTTTTCAACTTGCTATATGATTATTGAAAGAATCATTCACATATATTTTTAGTCACATAATTTTTTTAATGAATTATATGACTCGTGTAAATAGTGTAGAAAAGAATGATGCAACACACATAATAAAATAAAAAAAAAATGAATGATGCAACAAAGTGTGACTTTGATACCAACTAATGCAACATAGTTGTGTAAAAACAAAATATGTAATACACAATATTACAACTCTTCTACAAAATCTAACTTCAACAAGAACTCTAGACTAGGACACACAAAAAATAGAAAAAAGTTTCTGAAAAGAACTTTGGTTGCCTGGTTGTTAATTTACTCGTTTGATTGCTCTGAGATTCTGAGAAAGCTGTGGAAAACACACACAAAAATAACGGATTGAGAAAGTATATGATTCATGTTCTTTTGATTTTGAAAAAGGTTACTAATATAAGAGTTGAATTTTTTTTTTTTTTGGTGGTTATATTCTTGTTGGACTCAGATTAATGGGCATTAATGCTTACTCAGTTGCAAGCATTAAAAACAGAAAGTAAACAATATAGAGATGTTTTTCTTTCATTTTCCTGTGTTTTCATGACAACCAAACGTAGCATGAAGTTCATTTTTTTTCTGATACCGTTATGTATACACGTATATGGTTTATTTTATTTTGTTTTATTTTTTAAGTGTTTGGTGTTATTCAGTTGAGTTTTATTATTCTTAACTTTGTTTAATCTTTATTTTATATTTTACTTTTAGATGAATATATCTAATTAGAAAAAAAATTAGATCAATAATAATAATTGATGATGCTCGAAAAAAAATTATATTTTACTTTTGGAGAGCTTATTAACAGGCTCTTGGACTTGTTATTCTAGATAGTTGATCACGAATTAATGAAATTTGGATGGGAAGTTTTCTTCCGGTGCTTGGTGTTGATTCCAAGTAAGCCTAGGTGTTGATTTTTGGATTCCTATATGTATAACTTGCTTGGTGCTAAAGCCAAGTAACCCTAGGTGCTTATTTCTAGCTTCTATTTTTCTATTTTCACCGCTTAGTGTTAATTCCAAGTAAATCTTAGATGCCGATTCCTAAGTTGTAATCTTTTTTTCTTTTTTGTTTCTTTTTTATTTCTCAAACATGTGTTCTCCTTGAGACTTCATTGTCCTGCATTATATACAGTGTAGTTATACTATGCTTTTTGAGTCATATTGCTACTGAGGTAGGGGCCTTTTATTTTTCTCAGACCAATTGCATACAAAAAAAAAAAAATTAATATTTCACTTTAGTTCATTGATAATTGAGAAAAAAAATTATATATTTTATTTCCACTTGTTGTCATCCATTACAAGTCAATAAATTTGCATTGATGTTCGTGGCATTGTTTTTAGGAATCAACAAAGTAATTTCATAAAAAAAAAAAAAAAAAGCAAAACGTTTGGCATCACTATAAAATTGACAGCAAAAAGACAAAAAAGGGCTTCAATTTTTTTTAGCTAACAAATGAAGTTAGGAGCAATTGAGCAATTTCAACCAAATTTGTCAGTAATAGATTATAGAGGAAAAGACCAAAAGGGCTCCAAAGTTTTTTTTAGCTCACACATTCCTTTAGGAGCAACAAAGTAATTTAAGCCCTCTGTCGAGCCTCTACTGTTTTAAAGTATCGTTTTGCTAAATACGAACAGCTCAACTATCCTTTTTTTATATAGAGTACAGAAGAGAAGTAGGGTCGAGCTCACATAAGCCCTGTAATCTTCATGTCCATCAATTGCATTCCATTCCTAGGCCAGGTCTATTTGGCAAGCAAGGCATTAGGAATTTTGACTTTTGGCATTCCACTTCTTGATTACTTCGTCAAGGAGCAAAAAAATGTGTAGTTATATACTAAAGTTTGTGTCTTTTACAAGTGACATGATTGGGAGTTTTTCCGATTCTTGTGTCGTGTGTTTCGATTTGGATCATTGGTTGCATTCCGTGTACGACGGACGATAAGCGATCCAATGAGATACAAGGTGTCTGTTTCTAAATAACAATGAATAAATGATTGATATATGAAGAGAGAGAGAGAGAGAGAGAGAGACCTTGCGCTTGAGATTGTAACGGTGCCATTCGGACTTGTGATGTAGCTTTTGCTCTTGCTCGGTATTGTCGTTGAACTCTTTGTTGCAAGGGTACGTTGCAGGTTACACCAGGCATTCTCTATCTATCAAATATTTCACACACACACACACACACAGAAAAAGAAAGAGAGAAAGAATTAGAATGCGAAAACGGAGGGGAGGCCTATTTATATATAGATGAGATGAGAATATATTAATAGGTGTAAATGCTCTTTTTGTCCTTACATTTTGGGGTCATTTCTATTTTGGTACATACATTTCTATTTTACCACTTTTAGTCTCTAATCCAATTAATGCTTGTTATTTTAGTCCTTTTCGTCAGACAACAGACGGAAATAAATAGATTGATTAAAATAATAATTAAAAAATCTATTTTGGCATTAAAAATGCCATGTTAGCATCTAATTTAATTTTAATTAAATAAAACAAAATTAAAAACAAAAAATTACAGATCTAACAACATAAGAACTTGTTCTTTAATATTCTTCTTAAATAAATAAATAAAAACCCCAGCAACAACAACAAACCTGACATTTTTCTTTATTTGAAATCCAAATAAAAAACATTTTGCTCATTGCTCATCCACTAGATTCAACTTACTAAACCTCTCTCTCGTCTAAAACGATGCTCTCTTTCATCTAAAGCTCTCTCTGTCTCTCAAATCAAAATCTCTATCTCTATCTCTCTTTTGGCTTTCTCTTTGGATACGGGTTTAGAGAAAGAGATGGCTTCTTCGCCTCTCTCACGCAAAGTGAAGCTGATATGATCGGCAAAAACCCGTCAGTCATTGCCATGTTCGAGGACCGCCATCACGAGCTTCACACCACTCGGTCTCCTCAGTTTCTCAGCCTTAGGAACTAGCGCAGTCTCTGGTCCGATTCCGATTACGGCTCCGATGTCATTATC
>NW_027070123.1:12477-139719 GCF_002906115.3 Quercus suber
TATCCTTCCTAATTATTAAATTCTAATAATCTCCCGTTGATGATTAAAAATTCCTTAAGTATTCAATATCTTCTCTCGAATAATATCAAAAATATCTTCAACTAACAATTTCATATCTCTATGTGAATTTAATTAATTGGAGACTCATTACGTACTTTGAATTTTATGAAAAATCACACTAGTCGCGGTAAAGCGTCTCTACTTTCGCTCAACTAATGGTGTTTAATTCTAGAACTAAAATAACAAATCACCTCTCGGTCTCATTGTAATTCAATTGATCAAACTATAATTTGTAAAAAATAGTAAGCATTAAGAATAAGAATTAAACACTCAACCATGGAAATATTAAAAATAAAATAACTCAGAGAATAAATTGTGTGTTCATTGCTAGACTACATCAATGCTCTAGAAAATAAAATTTAGTTCATAATAAAATTGAAAAGAAAACAAATAAAACTTATGTCATTCACCCGAATTGGTTGATCATCATGAAGCTCTCGCCTTTGTCCTCAGATACTCCTCTTTTGAAAGACTCCCAAAAAATATTCTTCAATGTGGCCCCCTTTTTCTCTCAAGTTTCTCTTCTTTTTCTCTTTTTTTCCCTAAAGAGCCTTTAAATAGGTCAAGGAATCCTATTCCCTCCCGTTTGGAGAAAATCCCATATTTTTAGGCTTCACTTAACTGACGATTTTGGCCCATTTAACTTCGGAATTCAGACTTTTAGTAAACCATAAAGTTGTAGCCCTTTAAGTTAACTTTCCAGCTCAACTTGAATCATCTCAATTGGATATCTGAGCCGAAAGTTATGCCAAAAATACTAACTGATGTGCAAGCTGGAATCCTAATCTGAATTGGACTTGGATTTAATTGGCTTAGCCCCACTTTGCATGTAAAGCCCTTGTAGATTAATCTGAATCTTCTCATTCCTTCAAAGAACAAATGAATAGATAAATATAAATAAAAATCAAATCAAATCAAAAGAAATAAAGGAA
The DNA here is from genome assembly GCF_002906115.3 of Quercus suber. Classification (NCBI taxonomy): domain Eukaryota; kingdom Viridiplantae; phylum Streptophyta; class Magnoliopsida; order Fagales; family Fagaceae; genus Quercus; species Quercus suber. The sequence continues at coordinate 13,470 of NW_027070123.1, forward strand.
AACTAACAATTTTAATAAATAAGAGGATAATAAAAATCATGTAAAAATTACACTTATCAAATTCCCCCAAACCTGAACTTTGCTAGTCCTCAAGCAAAGAAAGAAAAAAAAAAACAACTAAAGCAAGCTTTGCTTCATAAATTTTAAATTTTTTTTTCTCTTTTTTTTTTCTTGCCTCAAAGATCTGCATAAAGCTTATAATTCAAAGGAATCATTCCAAATTAATCAAGTCCAAAAGTTAATTCAAAACTCAACTCCATCGCATTATCATTCTCACTTCATCATTAGCTTCTCGGATAGTTTTATGCAAACAAGTAAATAAGTACAGATCTCTAAAAACTCCATAAGCTTACTTTTTAAATCACTCTCCACTAATATAAAACAAAATATTACCCAGGATCAATAGGTCTTTATTAGGCTTGTGATGTATGGATATAGTGAGGGCTATAAAGAAAAGATAAGGTTCAAGCAAATAGAGCATTCTCACTTCTAAAATATAACTTGTTCTCAGTCTTTTGAATATCTCATAATACCTCTCTTCATCAAAAAAAAAAATTTCTTACTTCACGTCGTCACTTATCTTTTTGCGTGAATACAAGCATTTTGTGATGGATGCACCCAGTTACTCAACAAGTCACAAACTTGAAGTGCTTTTGCATACTCATATTTCAAGTTATGGTTTGACGTAAGAGTATACATTGGTAATGAATACCCCTAGTTACTAAGCAACTCTAAACATGGAGTAATGGAACTCTGTACATTTTCTTCTTCTTCTTCTTCTTTTTCTTCTATTTTTTTTTTTTTTTCAAACACTCATATATATCTTCTCTTTTCTTCAACCCAGTGTAAGAATAGATCAGTTGGATAACTAGGGATAAAGATAATAAAGAGGTAAGCTTGAAAGGCTCAATCGATTCAAAGAATGCCTAAATCACTTCCCAAGTAATATTCTGTATAAGATTCCTCCATAAGAGTAATTCAACAAGTTCTAGAATAAGTAGAGATCATCAAAATTTACAAAATTCACATAAAATTTCTCTAGGTATGCACAATGATTAATGATCATATCAATTAAACAAGATCAAGTAAAGAATTAATAACTGGACTTAAGCAATGAGAATGATTCCTAAAAATTATAAGAAAATTCACCCATAATCTTATCATAGGCAATTTTTTTTTTTAATAAATAAAATAAATTCCCTTCCCCAAACTTAAATTTCACATTGTCCTCAATGGGAAAAGGAAGAAAAACTAATTAAAAGAATGAAAAAGGAGAAGAGATGCTCCCCTGATTTTTAATTGAATATTTTTTCTTGAGGTGCAGCTGTGTACCCATTGAAGATTTCTTTGGTCTCTTTATTCCTACAAAATGAAAGAAAAAAAAGATAAAAAAAAAAAAAATTAAAAATAATAATAAATTAACATAAACTAAAGGTAAAAAAAACGGTGCCCAAAAGCATTTATTTAACGTCTGTAGCTAACTTTTTTATCGTCCATTAAAATCTTGTGTGTGCAATTTAAAGGACTAATTCCTTTGATGTCAGAGATGGTCAACCCAAAGCTATTTTGTGTTCCCGCAAGATTCTCAACAACTTTTCCTCCTCTACATCACTCAAAGAATTGTTAATATAACTGGAAAGTAGAGTCTTGACCTAAGAAGCATACCTTAACTTTGATGGAAGCGGTTTGAGCTCAAGTTTAGGTGGTTCCTCTATTGGAGATGTTGGCTGACATGATTTAAGGCCTTCCACTTTTGGTTGCATGGAAGGAGGAAAGAGTGTGTAGCCTCCAAATATCTTTCACACTCTTTAACCTTTTCATCAATTGAATTTAATAGGTGTAGAGTGAGTAAGACATACCTCAAGTGGTAACTTTTGAAAATCAATTGCACAAGTCTCATTAGCCATGATCATGTCTCGGTCACTTATTTGAAAACAAGAATGTGTCTCGGAAGGAAATTCCATAAACTTAAATACATTAAAAGTAACCTCATCCTCTCCGACCCTCAAAAAAAGTTTTCCTTGTTGGACATCAATTAAGGTTCTCCCCGTCGCAAGAAAGGTCGACCCAATATCAAAGGGATCTCCACGTCCTCATCCATATCAAGGACAATGAAGTCAGCTGGGAAGATGAACTTGTCAACTTTTACTAATACAGTCTCAATGACTCCTCTTGGATATTTAATGGATCTATCCACCAATTATAAAGAGACAGTGGTCGGCTTTACTTCTCCAAGACCCAAGTTCCTGAAAACAAAGAGAGGCATTAGATTAATACTTGCCCCTAAATCACATAAAGCTCTATCAAAATAAGATTTTCCTATAGTGCAAGGGATAGTGAAACTCCCCGGATCTTTTAGCTTAGGCTGGTAGCTTCTTTTGTAGATTGCACTACTCTCCTCTGTTAGCATTATTGTTTCATGCTCCTCCAATTTCCACTTCTTTGATATAATATCCTTCAAAATTTAGCATATTTAGGCATTTGTTCCAAAGCTTCAATGAGAGGAATATTAATATGCAATTGCTTAAATATACTTAGAAATTTAGAAAACTAATCATCCACATTGTTTTTTCGTAATCTTTGCAGAAAAGGAATTGGTGGATCATAAATTGAAGGAGAATAAGTCTCAAAAGTAACTTCCCTGGATTTTTTGGATTTTGAAGCTCTTTCATTCTCCTTAGTCTTCTCAGCTTGCTCCACTTCTTTATCTCTGACTCGGCTTCCTTCATCTTTGACTCCTCATTATCCACAGCTTCATCTTGTTTGGCATTTGTTACTTTTGGCTCCTCATATGTTCGTCCACTTCTCAATGATATTGCCTTTACATGTTCTTTCGGATTGGTGACAGTGTTGCTTGGCAAAGTTCCTGTAGTCCTCTATGTGAGCATGCTTGAGAGCTAACTGATTTGCACCTCAAGATTGCAGATTGAAGCTGAGTTGTTTTGGATCACCACATCTGTCTTCTGCATGTACTGCATGAACATGTCCTCAAGTGTCGACTTCTTCTCTTGCTGTGGAAATTGTTGAGGTGGTTTAGCCTGCCCTTGGTTATTGCTCCATGAGAAGTTGGGGTGATTCCTCCATCTAGGATTGTACGTGTTCGAGTATGGATTATTTTGACGTTGAAAATTTGACAGGTAATTTGTCTGTCCATAACTCGATTGGGCAAAAGGATTTCCCACTTGTAATCGACACTTGAATGATTTCCTGCACAATGATCACAAACAACATTAGTTTGAATAGCATTACATTCATTTTACCTAGTTGTTGAGACAAAGTTGCCATTTGTGCCGCCAATGAGGTAATAGAATCAAGTTCTAAAACCTTAGCTGTTTTTCTTGGCATTGCTCTTTATGTAGGCCATTGATAGTTGTTGGATGCCAATTCTTCCAGAAGTTCATAAGCTGCCTCATGAGTTTTACTCATTAAAGCTTCACTAGCTGCTGCATCAACCATAGACCTGTTTGTAGCTCCTAGACCATTGTAGAATGTTTGCACTTAAAGCCATGCTGGAAGGTCATGATGAGGACACCTTCGCAATAAATCTTTGTACCTCTCCCATGCTTCATATAATGATTCACTCTCAAATTGGATGAACATGGTGATATCATTCCTTAGCTTTGCTGTCTTTGCAGGAGGGAAATATTTTGCAAAGAATTTTTGTGCCAACTCCTCCCATGTAGTAATGATGCCAGGTGGCAAAGAATTCAACCAAACTTTTGCTTTATCCCTAAGTGAGAAGGGAAAAAGCCTTAGTCGAATCGCATCATCTGTCACTCTGTTATGTTTAAAAGTATCACAAATTTCCAAGAAAATTGCAATATGGACATTAGGATCCTCTTGTGACAGCCCCCGAACTGGAGAGTCTGTTGTATCATCTGAATGATGGCTGGCTTGATCTCAAAATTATTGGCTTGTATGGTTGGCCTCCTTATGCTCGATGTAGCTCCATTTACCGAGGGCATAGCATAATCCCTTAACGCCTTTTGCTCTTGATCGGCCATATTAGATAGAGATGTGTTGGCCTCTCTCTTCTTTTCTTTCTTGAGCTAACGTAAGGTTCTTTCAATTTCAGGATCAAAGAGTGTATGCTCTAACAGTTTAGATCAGGTCATGCACTTCTAATTCCTGTAAAGAAAGGAAACAAACTCAGATGCACCTAATTAATTTTTTTAATTTTTTTTTTGAATAAATAAAATAAATCCAAAGTAGTAATATCTAGCTAGTATCAATATCAATAACAAACAATTAATCCCCGGCAACGGCGCCAAAAACTTGTTCGTGTAAAATAATCTGCAAGCGCACAGAATCGTAACAAGTAGTAAAGTGTTTTTAGAAAACGAATGTTAAACCCACAAGGATTAACTATGTTATTGAATACCAAAATTCACTAAATAAATTACTATTTGGAAATTCGAAAACAAATGGAATGTTCTACTATCTGAATTAAATTAACCTATTTAATAAAAATAAATCTACGAATAAAAAGAATTAACAAAGCGTAAAAATCTAACAGTGTAAAAATATGATAAGAATGGATCTAGAGCGATTGATTTCACCTAACAAATCCCACACAATTTATCCTTCCTAATTATTAAATTCTAATAATCTCCCGTTGATGATTAAAAATTCCTTAAGTATTCAATATCTTCTCTCGAATAATATCAAAAATATCTTCAACTAACAATTCCATATCTCTATGTGAATTTAATTAATTGGAGACTCATTACGTACTTTAAATTTTATGAAAAATCACACTAGTCGCGGTAAAGCGTCTCTACTTTCGCTCAACTAATGGTGTTTAATTCTAGAACTAAAATAACAAATCACCTCTCAGTCTCATTGTAATTCAATTGATCAAACTATAATTTGTAAAAAATAGTAAGCATTAAGAATAAGAATTAAACATTCAATCATGGAAATATTAAAAATAAAATAACTCAGAAAATAAATTGTGTGTTCATTGCTAGACTACATTAATGCTCTAGAAAATAAAATTTAGTTCATAATAAAATTGAAAAGAAAACAAATAAAACTTATGTCTTTCATCCGAATTGGTTGATCAACATGAAGCTCTCGCCTTTGTCCTCAGATACTCCTCTTTTGAAAGACTCCCAAAAAATATTCTTCAATGCGGCCCCCTTTTCCTCTCAGGTTTCTCTTCTTTTTCTCTTTTTTCCCTAAAGAGCCTTTAAATAGGTCAAGAAATCCTATTCCCGTTTGGAGAAAATCCCAGATTTTTAGGCTTCATTTAACTGACGATTTTGGCCCATTTAACGTCAGAATTCAGACTTTTGGTAACTACAAAGTTGTAGCCCTTTAAGTTAAATTTCCAGCCCAACTTGAATCATCTCGATTGGATATCTGAGCCGAAAGTTATGCCAAAAATACTAACTGATGTGCAAGCTAGAATCCTAATCTGAATTGGAATTGGATTTAATTGGCTTAGCCACACTTTGCATGTAAAGCCCTTGTAGATTAATCTGAATCTTCTCATTCCTTCAAAGAACAAATGAATAGATAAATATAAATAAAAATCAAATCAAATCAAAAGAAATAAAGGAAAACTAACAATTTTAATAAATAAGAGGATAATAAAAATCATGTAAAAATTACACTTATCAGTTTCCTGGATGATCATATCATTGTGTCTTTTATATTTCCGCTACTTTATATTCTTGATATGATTATATGTTATTGATAACCTAGAACTGCATAATTTGACTAAGTTAATTACTTGGTTAATTAACTAGGTTAATCTGGTCGGTTTAAGGGGTCTAAATTTCTAACAGATTAGATTTATATATTCATAGCCTTAAGGTTTAGAAAGACTTTCGCTTGAATTTAGTTGGACCAAAGTAGACTAAAATGCTACATTAATGTGGCTTAACAAAAGTATAGTAACAGTAATTACTCCACTTAAGATTTTAGATATTACGTGTTTGAAATATATATATATATATATTAATAAATTGGGATTTAGAATAGGTACTCTTAACCCTAAATATGTCTTTTCCCCATATGTAAGTGCGCAAAAATGGACCAAAGTGGACCAAAATGGATTGAAGTGGACACAAATGGACAGAATATGACCGAATGGGAGCAAGGTGGACCAAATAGGATCGAAGTGGACTGAATAGGACAAAGTCGACCGAATAAGACTAAAGGGGACCGAATAGGACAAGAGTGGACCGAATAAGAACGAATGGATAGATTAGGACCAAAGTAGACATAATGGACAGAATTGGACCATAATGGACCAAATAGGTCCAACTTCGATTGAATAGGACCGAAGTGGACTTAATAGGACAGAGTGGACCAATGTGAACCGAATAAGATTGAAGGGTATAGAATAGGACCATAGTGGACCGCATAAGTACGAATGAATAGATTAGAACCAAAGTGGACATAATGGACCAAATAGGAACAAATTGGACCAAATAGAACCAAATTGGACCATAGTGAACAAATAGGACCAATGTTGACTGAATAGGACTAAAGTGGACAGAGTGGACCGAATAGGACTGAGGTGGATAGAATAGGACCAATGTGGACCCAATAGGACCAACGTGGACAAATAGGACTAATGTCAATTGAATAGGACCGAATAGGACTGAGGTGGATAGAATAGGACCAATATGGACGGAATGAATCCAATAGGACCAACGTGGACAAATAGGACCAATGTCAATTGAATTGGACCGAATAGGACTGAGGTGGATAAAATAGGACCAATATGGACCAAATGGACCCAATAGGACCAAAGTGGACCAAATAGAAACAAAGTGGACTGAAGAGGATAGAATGGACCAAATATGACCAAAGTGGACCGAATAGGATTTTAAATATTTATCATTTTTATTGCATTTTTAGGGCTCATATTTCTAATTTCTAATTTCTATTTTTTTTTAAACTCAAAACTAAATATTTTAGCCCAAATATAATAAATTTCATACTTTTCAACCCAAAGATTAAGAAAAAAATTATTTTTTTAGCTAACCTTAAAAAGACAGCCTACAAAAAAGTAATAATAATAATAATAAAAATCAATTTAAGACCCAATTAGTCCAAAATAGATTAAAGGGGACCAAAATTGAATGAGTGGACCAAATTGGACTAAATGGGACTAAAGTAGACCTAATTGGATCGAATAGCAATTGTTTAATTATAGGTAGAAAAAATTATCTTCAAAAAATTTTAGAGAATAAATTATATATTATATTACTATTACAAAATAATTATTTATTCTCACGTGTCGCATAACCAATAGAAAAAATAATTCAAAGTCAAGGTTTCACAAGTAATAAGAATAGAAAAAATAAAATAAAAACAATTAATAAAATCATAACTACATTGCATTACTTAAAATTTTAGAAATAAAAGCATATCTTAAACTCGTAAGTCACATTCTATGCATATTACATATCTTACTAGTTACTTTAAGCCAATCGATTACAATCTGAGCTTAAACTTGAAATTTATCTTTATTACAAAGTCTAGCATTAACCGCATTATAAAATTTCATATTTTCATTAGAGCATTCACATCAGTATGTCTAAATTTTCTGGTTATTTTAGCATAACAATCTACTTTTTCTATTTTACACAGGCATTTTACAAAAACACCCACATCAGTTTATCCCATACTTTCTTAAAATAATCATTTTTATTCTTTTTTTATTATCTCAACTACCACATCAAAACTCTCTCTCTCTCTCTCTCTCTCTCTCTCTCAATATATATATATATATATGTATGTATGTATGTATTTTTTTTTCTTCTGAACATGCTCTCTTTGTCTCTTTCACAATGTCTTCCTCTCTTTCATTACCCGTCATTTTTTCTTCTTCCTCCCTTCTTCCTTCACCAAAAACTCCATAACCAAACCTCCAAACTTCACTTCAATACAAACCCAAATCAATTTGAGTCCATTTTTTGGCATTTATAGATAGATCCAAGGCAAACCCAACCCTTGGACCAACCATCACAAACCTGATTCGGGTCTTTTACGGTAAGGTTCGAATTTCTTCTTTTTTTTCTTCTTTCCTCACCAAAATCCCAACTTCTACACCCAATACTTACCATTCTCTTCCATTGCTAAAATATGAAAACTCTCTCCACCTAAGCCTCCATGGACAAGCACTCCTTCCATTTTTTTTCTTTGTTTTTTGGGTTTTGTTTTGGGTTGATTTTGATTTGGATTTGTGATGAGTTTTCAGATGTGTTTGATTTGGTTTGTTTTGGGTTGATTTCATTTTATTCTTCTTCCTTCGTCTTCTTCTTTTTCTAGATTGAAGAGACTCAAGAAGAGAGAGAGAGAGTCAAGGGAAGAAAAGGGGTGAGAGAGGGGAGAGAACAAAATATTTAAAATGTTTTGGTTGAATATACACGATTACTATAGCAATTTTGGATACGAAAAATTTTATAGACACAATGATGTGGGTAGATTTTAAGCAAAAAATGTGTAAAATGATGCACTTTTTCTATTATAGTAGGACTGGTGTGAGTGCTCTTATATTCCAAATTCAAAAAATGGTATTGCAATGAATCTATAAAGGTGATTTTTTTTTAAAAAAAAAAAATTACAAAACTGCTTGGATCAAAACATCCTACTCAAGGTGCATGAGTTGTAGAAAAACTGTTGGGTTTTATTAAGTTTTATCGATTCAATTGCATAAGTGGTCAAATTAAATTTCCAGACTATCTTAGATAATGGTTCACCAAGTTAGTGGTCCAAGCAGCCAGATTGGTTTGGGTTTAATAACTATCCAACCAAGTTCCATACACCTTAAGAAACAATATTCTTCAGCAAAATTTTATAAAATAATTTTTTTTTAAATCCATACTGATATAAACTATTTGGAGAATTAGCCCCCCCATTTTATTTTTTAATTGTGTTTTAAAAAAACAAAATTTAAAAAATATTAAAATTTTGTTCAAATCTTTCGCTTAAAACACTATTCAAATGTTGAAACATATTTTTAAAACACGATTTTAAGTGTTGAAATTTTTTTCTTAAATCAATTCTTAGAAAATGGGTTAAGCTCTCAAAATTTTCAAAACAATTTCAATTTAAATAATCAATATTAAAAATATATTATCTTTCAAACTTAGTCCGCTTTTCTTCCAATTTGAACTGCAATAAAAATGTAATTTTCTCTAAGCCATTTCATCAACCATGTGGAAAATTGAGAGCAGCCTCGATTAAAATTATTTTCACAAATTTCCTACAATCAGAATGTAGATTGAGATGGCTTGTGGAATAGTCATTACTCTATAAGCATATTTAAGAGGATTCTCCTTTTTCAACTTGACTTTTATATGATTCAAAAATACCCTTATTAATTAAAGATAACTTCATTTAGAAATAGAGTCATGAATGTCAAATAACAAATTTCATTTTGAATTCAAAAAGAAAACTCCTAAAATTTGGGATTTTTTTTTTCCTTCACATTCATCTTTTTATTCCCTAAAATTGAGTCTTTTTATTCTTTTTTCATCCCAATAAAAAAAGAAAAAAAAAACCAATTTAAAAAATTAAAACTAAGAGAACTCCTAAAATTTAGCCTTCTTTCCTCTCATGTTCATCTTATTTTTCCTATTCAAACTTTTCTCTATATCATTACACCACTTTCAAACATTATTGTTTATCTCTAAAGTTTATCATTTTTATTTGTTTGAAAATTTTAAAAAAAAAATTAACCTTTATGCAAAAAAATAGAAGAGACTCAATAAATAGTAACATTTAAAAATGATAAACTTTAGAGACAGTAACGTTTGAAAGTGATGTAGTGATATAGAGAAAAGTTTAAGTAGGAAAAATAAGATTAACCTTAGGAGAAAGAAGGCTAAATTTTAGGAGTTCTCTTAGTTTTTAATTTTTTAAATTGGGGGTGTTTTATTTTTATTGGGATGAAAAAGAATAAAAGGACTCAATTTTAGGGAATAAAAAAATGAATGTGAAGGAAAAAAAATCCTAAATTTTTCATTTAGAAATAGGGTCATGAATGTCAAATAACAAATATCATTTTGAATTCAGAAAGAAAATTCCTAAAATCCTAAATTTTAGGAATTTTTTTCTGAATTCAAAATGAAATTTGTTATTTGACATTCATGACCCTATTTCTAAATGAAATTACCCTTTATTAAGGAGGGTATTTTTGAACCACACAAAAGTCCAGTTGAAAGAGGGAATTTCTCTTATATATAGTATAGACAAAAGAGGATTCTCCTCTTTGGACTGGACTTTTATGTGGTTGAGAAAAATTCAGAAATACCCATAAACGTTACTTTTAACAGGAAAAAAACTTGAGAACAAACTAGTAAAAATATATCTCAAACTCCACTTAAAATACTTACAAAATAGGACACTCTTCTACTAATCCACATCTTCAAAACAAAAATATCCAATTTTTTTTTTTAAAGAAAATTATGACAATAGACCAAAAAAAAAAAAAAAATCTCATCCCGTGCACAAAGCGTGTGTGATGATGCTAGTGTGTGTGTGTGTGTGTGTGTGTGCGCACTTATTTTAGCAATATAATTACATTTAACCCCCTTAACAATATTACTATCGCTCTTAAAGGCCTTAAAAAAATTTATGGATCTAAAATTACTAATAGCAAAGCTAAAGAAAATTTAGCCTAATCAACTATGAACGTCATCAAAATTAGCCTTAGCCTTTGCAACAAAATGAAAGATGAATTTTTTATGAATGTTTTTTTTTTTTTTTTACAAGATAGAAATTTTACTCTAATCTAATCTAAATATATATGTGTATGAAACTCCTTCCTAGAGACTTGAAACCTCGACCCTTGTCCCCCTTCCCCCCATCTCATAAGCACTTATACACCATCGTGCCAAAGATGCGTGGTGGTTACAAACGTTTTGATGTTATTCATTATAAAAGGGACATTGTCATGAGTCTGTGACATTTAATATAAATTCAATCATAGATAATTTCTAAAATTTAAATAATACGCCAAGTTTCCTTTTCGTAATTGATTTCTTTGATTTCCAAGAAATTAATACTTCCTTCCTACGTTGTTTTTTTTTTTCTTTTTTTTTTTTTTCTTTTTTTTTTTTTTTGAGAAGGATCCTTCCTTCGGTTTATATTACAGAATATTTCAAATTTCTATAAAAATTTATTTACAAAAGTTTAACTATGGTTATTAATTTAGAAAAAAAAATGATTATTAAAACATAACTAATAAATTTAGAGTAAAAATGAAAAATTTATCATGCACCAAAATACGACAAATCTCCCCCAAACTGTACTTAATATTCTAAATTAAATGTACTCTAATTTTTTTTTTTTTTTGATGAGAAATGTACTCTAATTAAAAATTAAAAACAATAAATTTTAATTCTGAAGCCTATATGTATTCGTAACCTTTATTTTTATTCGCTCCTGAAAACAAATACAGTACTGTACAATATGCCACCGGCAAAGAAGGGCAAAGGAGTGAAGGCCAATTCTAACTCCAACTCGGCCGGGCCAACTCAGTCGTCGTCCTCCTCCGTAAACCCCCAACCACAATTTTCCATCCTGTTTTCGGTCAATCCCTCCGTCCTCTGTGGCCATCACCATCCACGCCAAGCCTGGCTCCAAATCCTCCTCCATCACAGGTCCCGCCATTATTACATACATACATACACATTATTGTATTTTGGATCTGTGTTGATACTTTGGTTTTTTCTTTTTTCCTGTTTTGGATGAATATGAAATGTAGATATCAGTGATGAGGCAGTGGGAGTGCAAATAGACGCGCCGGCGAGAGACGGAGAAGCTAACGCCGCCCTTCTCGATTTCATTAGCTCCGTCAGTCTTTCTTTCTTCTTCTTCTCCTCCTTCTTTTGTTTTATTTATTTTTCAGTAATAGGTTTCAATTTCATCTCTAGGATATTAATAAGTGTTTAATAATTTGAAATTTGAAAAAAAAAAAAAAAAAATTTGGGATCAGAAGTTTCAGAAATTTAAGATGGCTATTTATCATTGAAGTTAGAGGAGAGTTGCTGAATGCTAAGAATTGCTTCTAGAAACCGTTATTAGTTTTACCTGTTTTTGGTAAGAAAAACATGACTTTGCTATGTTACTTGCAAATTAGTACTTGCTAACTCGACAAGGCAATAAGTTTCAAAAATTTTAATCCCATGATTTCATAGTATGTGAGAGGTGCGCTAAGGGTTTGTCATTAAGCGGAGGCATCCAAAATTTAAATCTCCCCTCTCCCAACTTTTAAATTATCAAAAAAGGGTTGTCATTGAAGAGGAACATTATCAAAGTTATGCTCCAAGGAAGATGAGTCCAAACTTTAGATTATTTGTCAAGCAAGTAAGATTTGGTCATCGGTAAATAACATAATGTAGCGTGAGGGTTAGGAACAAAAGTTCTACGAGCAGTTTAAAAGGCCAGAGTAATTTGAATCAATTGAATGAAGTTGAAATGACATCCATTGAGATAGAGGAGACAACTCTTGTTGGAGTGAATGAGAATTCTTGGAACAAGTAGTTCAGATAAAGAGCTTCCATGTTCATGACAAGACCATTGTGACTGATACCTTTCTTTACTTCATGGGAAAAAAAAAAAACATAGATGATATCTTTTAGCTCCTACATAATTAATGTTTCTTTTTTTTTCTAGAAAATCTGATGTGGTGTTTGTATGTGGACTAGGGTAGGTTGGAAAATTATGATGTAGAATATTTAAGAATTTAGCACTAAATTAGATTTCTTGATGAGATCTTGAGGAGTTATTGAATAGGGTTTGATGTTTACGGGTTTATCTAGGTTTAGGTAATAAAAAATTGGAGCTTGAATAACCAAGAACCATGTAGCTCAATTGGCACTTTCTAGTGGGTCCCCTCTGTCCTATTATTATGGGAGGAAGAAATAACATTTGAACAACCTCTATAGGAGGTTCAAATACAGTTCTCCCAATAAGCGGAGGCATCCAAAATTTAAATCTCCCCTCTCCCAACTTTTAAATTATCAAAAAAGGGTTGTCATTGAAGAGGAACATTATCAAAGTTATGCTCCAAGGAAGATGAGTCCAAACTTTAGATTATTTGTCAAGCAAGTAAGATTTGGTCATCGGTAAATAACATAATGTAGCGTGAGGGTTAGGAACAAAAGTTCTACGAGCAGTTTAAAAGGCCAGAGTAATTTGAATCAATTGAATGAAGTTGAAATGACATCCATTGAGATAGAGGAGACAACTCTTGTTGGAGTGAATGAGAATTCTTGGAACAAGTAGTTCAGATAAAGAGCTTCCATGTTCATGACAAGACCATTGTGACTGATACCTTTCTTTACTTCATGGGAAAAAAAAAAAAAACATAGATGATATCTTTTAGCTCCTACATAATTAATGTTTCTTTTTTTTTTTCTAGAAAATCTGATGTGGTGTTTGTATGTGGACTAGGGTAGGTTGGAAAATTATGATGTAGAATATTTAAGAATTTAGCACTAAATTAGATTTCTTGATGAGATCTTGAGGAGTTATTGAATAGGGTTTGATGTTTACGGGTTTATCTAGGTTTAGGTAATAAAAAATTGGAGCTTGAATAACCAAGAACCATGTAGCTCAATTGGCACTTTCTAGTGGGTCCCCTCTGTCCTATTATTATGGGAGGAAGAAATAACATTTGAACAACCTCTATAGGAGGTTCAAATACAGTTCTCCCATTCTTTCTCACTGGGGTATGAAATTGCAGTTGAGAACCCTCCCAATTGTCTTCTTGGAACTATGAATTCCTATCTTGTGATTGGGACCATTTCCCTTTTATATTTTGCTCCTGAGATTGGCCTTTATCCAACTCATGAGCATCTGCAATCCCAACCAACGTGGATTTTGTTTTTGATATACCAAACTATCTCTATAGAAATTCCACCAGACTTCTATGCAGAGCATTACAATCAGAGACTAAATGAGCAGGCTCTAGAGTCTAGACTTTCTTGCATAGGCCTGTTTTCCATCTGCAAAAACATCCCTTTCACCATCCAAATGCTCAGCCATCTTAGATATCCCTTCTGGCCCATAGAGGTCAGTATCGTCCAGAGATTTATCATCCCTCTAACGTGAAAATAAATAAATTAGGCCTCCACTTTAGTATCTTGAATCAGATCATTCTTCAATCCTTCACATATTTAATGAGTCTCAGGCAACTCGGACTTCCTGCATAGCTTCGGAGCCCATTACTACTCCATACCTTGAAGAACATCCAGATTTACCTTTTTCTCTTCCCTAGACTTCCTCATGGATGAAGAAATCCAGGAAAAAGATTAAAGAAACACTAATTGAATAATTACGGATGAGAATTGGATCAAGAATCACTGAAATCACAAGAAGTTCAAATGTGCATGATAGCATCCTCTAGATGCACCTAGAATCCTAACTAACTGACTGCCGATCTGATACTATACTCATAGTCAGGACTCCCTATTTTAGCTTCTAGAATCTATTTCTTATTTTCTGAGTTCAAGATAATCACCATTCCACAAACCAGTCTTTCTCCAAAAAACAAAAAAAGAAAACCTCCTCCAAAAAAAAAAAAAAAAAAAAAAAAAACCTTTCTCACTTTCTCTCTCTGGAAACTTCTTAAACTGGTCTAGTCTCTTTACTTATTTTTCACCGTCATCTATACATAGAAAATTACATTGCTGGGCTAGATTCCAAAGAGGCTTCAAGGAAAAAAGGGGACCTACTCAATGATTAGAAATCTAGCTACAGTACAAGGAAATTTGAATTGGTCTTGCTATGGGCAGCATGTGGTCATATCAGGAGGCATTTGTGTCCAAATGTTGGTGCAATGCAAGTGTACTAGTATCCTAGTGTTTAGTGAATGACGTTATAAGTGCACTCTCGATGTAAGTTTGGCATAGTGGCGTTTGGAAGTGTAGATTGTGGATGGGTGTCATTTTAAGAGTGAGACTTAAGTGAGTGAATAAAGTATCGAGGGCATACTTGTGTGAGATTGTATTTGGTGCATGTGATATTAAATGAGTCTTGTGATGTATATATCATTCTAATATTGGTTGACTGTGAGCAAGTGCTGTATGTGTGTTTGTATCCCTATGATGTGTTCTTAAATAGGAGTTCCTTTGTTGCTTTTTTTTTTGGGCTTCCATGGGCATGCGCAAATTGTGATGTGCAAAGTTTAAAGTGCCTAAATTTATTTTTTTTTTCCTGAAATGTGGTCAAAAGCTTTACTTGATGTTCATATGTGGAATTCTTTCTTTTTGTTTTGTTATTTTGATCAAATGACATGACTTCTCAGTTTAGCTTGCATAGTTGAAGTGGAATGATGTTATATACAAAGAAACTTCCTAAGTCTTTGTTCTTCTTGAATAACAGGTTTTAGGGGTGAAACGAAGGCAAGTATCTGTAGGTTCTGGTTCTAAATCAAGAGACAAGGTTGTGATTGTCGAGGAGGTAACTTTACAAAGTGTTTTTGATGCTTTAGAAAAAGTTTCAAAATGCTAGTGTTGGAGAAATGAGATAGGTGAGAGGTGATTTCTGTCTGTGAACCTGTCCTTGACGACCTTAACAAGTGACACCTGGCAAAGTGAAGCTGGATTTGAAGATCATTTATCTGCTGTCCATTCTGAATTATTTCCAACATTGCTTATGAAAACCAGGATCAGTTGTCATATTTTACCTCCTAAGGTACATTTTGTATTACCAAAGTTGTAATTACAACAGCTAAATTTAGTTTTCTTTGAATTTTTGTTTGTAAATAATGGTTTTGAGTTTTGACACTACACTTCAAGTTGCTGCTCTTTTATCAGAAATTTTCACTTTGTCATCTCTTATGTATTTGGATAATGTATTTCTTGTATGATTAACAGTTTGTTTAGGAGAGAAGAAAGGAAAGAAATGGAATAGAAATTTGAAAAAGAAAAAAAAAAAAAAAAGAAGTAAAAAATTCTGTATATCCATTTGGTTAGAAGTTTTGTTGGAAGGAGTGGGCTAGGGGAACATTCATTCCATTCCTTAAAATATCAATTTTTTGTTTCATCCAAATCAGACAGAACGAATGGGAATGGAATAAATTTAATGATAAGTTTTGGTGAATTCTTAATTTTCCGGTTAGAAATGTTCAAGTACGACTTGAAGCCCTTTGTTTTACATCTTACACTTAGCCTTATAGTTGGCATCTCTCTTCAGAAAGCTTCATTCTTTGTAGCTAAGGGCTTCTCCTTCTGTAATTCATTCCAAGTTGCAGAGAGGATTAGTAGGATTTTGTTGTAGCCTAGAGGAAAACCCACTTGTAATTGTGGGATGAAAGCAAACGTCAAGGGCTAAAAATCTTTCTTGATTGTTTCCACTTATTCCTCGTTGAATTACCAAATTGCTTTCACTTGAATGCTTAAAAACAAATTAATAAAAAGTCTATTAATTTTGTTTCATTGATTTTCAGATTTCTAACCTCACCTCACTTTAGCATTGTTTTTGCTTTACTTTTCCGTGTTGAAGCCAATTTGGATCCCTTGCATTTTTTTTTCCCTTTAAATTTTTTTGGCTAAGCTTTCTTTGTAATCGCTCATCAACCCTATCCTTGACTCTTGTACTTATTCGATTAGGCAATAGTCACCAGACGAAGAATAAATGGGTATTCCCTTTTTTTTTTTCCTCTAAGCTTACTTTCGGTGCTCAAACTTGATGGATACATTTGTATCCGTATATTTAGGCCAAGATTTCAATCCATGACCTAATTTATACATTTTTTTTTTTTAATAATCATGACCTAATTATACTTAATACGTTTTGTTTGCCAATGCTTTGAAATTACCAAGAACGTGTCATCTATCAACTGATGAGTTTGACCACCAAATTAAAAGTATCTGTTCCCGTACATATTAACGTATGCATTTCTACCTTGACCAACAAATAGTGACTTGATTAGGTAAAGGAAAAGACTAATCAAGCAAAATGCCAAAGACTTTAAGGTTTTAGGTTTTAGTGAAGCTTGCTACAACATTTTCTAATCTTGACAGTCAACACCCATATGTGCAATTGGCTTTAATCTGTCCTTTCCATGGTAATTAAGCCATGTTGATGGGCAAAATTTACTAAACAATACATTTCCCAAAAAAAATTAGGCACATGGTATGCGTTCAAAGTTATTTAGTAAGTTTGACTGTTTTTTAAAATCGAGTTTGGCAAACTCGACTTCGGACTGGAAAATGAACATTATAGTGGCGTTTTTTTAGTGCCTATAGCAGCGTTTATAGAAAACGCCACTATAGGGTACCTATAGTGGCATTTTACAAACGCCACTATAGTGTTCGTTTGTCAACCCAAAGTTGAGTTTGCCAAACTCAAAACAGTCCAACTTACTAAATAACTTTGAACGCATGCCACGCACCTAATTTTTTTTGGGAAATGTACTGTTTGGAAAATTTTGCCTATGTTGACGATTCTCTTTGGACTTTTCCCTACAATACGTATCCATTATGATTCTATAGGTTTCCAACTAGGTAGTAACTTGAGACCCCTATGGCTAGCTACTGAAGAGCATGTTCTGTGTTACTGTAATTTTCAAAAACAGAACATTTTCTTCTTTTTTTCCTGGAAACCATGCCAAACGCGAGGTGGGGGACATGAACCGCTTTGTTGGACTTCCATGTACCATGATATACTTTCCAATTTCCATGCCACTAAGAAGAGTCACAATGATGTCCACCATTGACCTACTATGATACATGTAAAGCTGCCTTGCAAAACAAGCAACGAAAAAAAAAAAAAAACAGAGGAAGTTGAAGTTAGATTCTCTTTGGACTTTTCCCTACAATACGTATCCATTATGATTCTATAGGTTTCCAACTAGGTAGTAACTTGAGACCCCTATGGCTAGCTACTGAAGAGCATGTTCTGTGTTACTGTAATTTTCAAAAACAGAACATTTTCTTCTTTTTTTCCTGGAAACCATGCCAAACGCGAGGTGGGGGACATGAACCGCTTTGTTGGACTTCCATGTACCATGATATACTTTCCAATTTCCATGCCACTAAGAAGAGTCACAATGATGTCCACCATTGACCTACTATGATACATGTAAAGCTGCCTTGCAAAACAAGCAACGAAAAAAAAAAAAAAACAGAGGAAGTTGAAGTTTCTTGTCCATTTCAATTATTATATAAGCTTCGACTCAGAAAAATGAGTAACACCATTGTGAGCATATGTAAGAAGTCCATATTCTAATGGCATTAAAGTTTTATTTGCTTCTCTTGTTTCTCCATCTATTTTCCATAACAAAAGCTCAATTCCCCCCACAATCAAACATTACCACTGGCTCCACCCTTTCCACAAACTCCACCCCAAATTTCTGGCCTTCTCCTTCTGGCTATTTTGCATTCGGGTTTTACCCTAGTGGCAATGGCTTCAAGGTTGGCATTTGGCTCGTTGGCAGCCCCAAAAACACAATAGTGTGGATGTCACATCAGAATGATACAGTGCTCTCACCTGGTGCAGCTCTTCTCTTTTCTACAGATGGACCCCGCCTTCATAGCTCCACTGGACAAGTTGAATCAATTGCTAAAACAAATCAAAAGGCTTCAGTTGCTTCCATGCTTGATTCTGGTAACTTTGTTTTGTATGACTCTAGTTGGAACATCATTTGGGCTAGCCTTGATTATCCGAGCAATACCCTTTTGGTCGGACAAAAGCTAGGTCAAGACCAAATTATGTATTCTAGCATCTCCGAAGCGGATACCTCAATTGGAAGCTTCAAGCTATGTATGCAATTCCTTCTCAAAAAAAAAAAAAGCTATGTATGCAAAGAGATGGAAACCTCAATGCTTATCCAATAAGGAGTATTTTTGATGGAAGATATGTGTATTGGTCATCAAATAACCCACATGCTGAGAGAAACTCGTCCTTGAATCTAGCAGCTGACAGCCGCATCTACCTTTCCAATTCCTTTGGGTTAAGCGTAATGAATTTAACAGAAGGTGGATATCCTATTGATGTTAAAGCCTTGTATCGGGTAACGTTTGACGTGGACGGCATTTTGAGACTTTACCAGCATCAAATGGGGCTTAAAGGCAGCTCAAACTCTTCAGTCTTGTGGACGGCAATTCAAGAAGAAGATCGTTGCAGGGTTAAAGGGATTTGCGGGCCAAACAGCATTTGCACCATCAATGATGCAGATGTTTCTTGCATCTGTCTCCCAGGTTTTGACTTTGTGGATTCTGAAAATCCTAATATTGGCTGCAAGTTGAACTTCACGATAATAGAAGATTGCTTTGGAAACAAGGGTAACGCGGTTTATACTATTTTCCCTCTCCCAAACACTCTATGGGAACCTAGCGAGTATGATATACTGTTAAAATCGAGTGAAGAAGCATGTTCCAAAGATTGTTTGAAGGACTGTAATTGTGTGGTGGCAAAATTCAGAGACCAAATGTGCATCAAGCAAAAGCTTCCAATTAGATTTGGGAGGAGGTATAGTAGCAATCCAACTAAAGCATTGGTGAAGATTAGAAATGAAAGTTTGCCAAATGACTTGCCCACAGACACAAATGTTGTCATCACAAAGAAGCTAGGGAAGAAACTTGGAGTTGTTGGTGTAGTTCTCATCACCTTCTCTATAATTTTTTTTCTGTTGTCCAGTTATCTCATTTTCTCACGTCAGATATGGAGCTCTAAGATCAATACAAGGCAAGCTAGTAGTCCACCTGATGTTGTTGAAGAAATAAATTTGAGATCATTTACCTATGATCAACTAGTAATAGCCACAGATAATTTCAAGGAAGAGATTGGTAGGGGAGCATCTGCGAAGGTTTATAAAGGCACCCTGGCAATGAATGGTGGACGAGAAATTGCAGTTAAGTGGCTATTGAATATGGTAGAAGGAGAACCAGAGTTCCGAAATGAAATGAAGATAATAGGAAGGACTCACCACAAGAATTTAGTCCACTTGATCGGCTTTTGCAGTGAAGGATCAAGCAGGCTCCTTGTGTATGAATTCATGAAAAATGGCTCATTGGGAAGCCTTCTCTTCAATGCCAGGGAACGTCCTAGTTGGAATGAGAGAATGAGAATTTCACTAGAGATAGCAAGGGGGATTCACTATCTCCATGAAGAGTGTCAGACCCGGATCATCCATTGTGACATTAAGCCACAGAATATACTCATGGATGAATCTTGGTCAGCCAAAATATCAGATTTTGGACTATCCAAACTATTGAAAACAGATCAAACAAGGACATACACCATGGCAAGGGGAACAAGAGGCTACGTAGCTCCTGAGTGGTACAAGAGCAATTCTGCAATCACAGTAAAAGCTGACATCTACAGCTTCGGGGTACTGTTATTCGAAATCATTTGCTGCAGAAAGAACATGGTTTTATCAGCCCCAGAGGAAGAAATAGTACTAATGGATTGGATTGATAGATGCTATGTGGCTGGAGAGCTTAGAAAAGTGGTGGGAGAAGAAGTGGTGGACATGGAGGAACTAGAAAAGATTGTGAAAGTGGGACTTCGGTGTGTGCAGACTGAACCAGATCAGCGCCCCTCGATGAAGTCTGTGATTTTGATGCTAGAAGGAACCATTGTGACACAACCACCTCCTCCACCATGTTCCTATGCTAGTGTCTAACTCATACTCCTATGCTACAAGAATTCCGCTGTGACCTATATTGTTGCTCATCAATGAAATAAATCAACACATCACGTTGACTTGAATAATTAATCCCATTTCTGCATACTTGTCATTCAAGTTTGCTATTGATTCAAAAAATTATTAGTAAACCACTAAGTACTGTTATTTATACAGCTAAATTGTAAAGATCTTATTTGTCTCTTCAAAGATGAGTAAATATGAAGGGTGATGCTGACAAAGCCTTTATTAGGTTCAACCTTATCTTGTTAATGTGACCTATATTGTTGCTCATCAAAAAAAAAAAAAAAAATGATAAATGGATTTTAAAAGGATTTCAGGAAACTATTCTTTGTATTAGACAATGAAACACCCAACCAGACCTAAACTAATTGACTTCTCTGTTGCACGATAAACTTAATTTTTTTGACTTTTGGCTGGGCAATAGAAAAATGATGAATCAAGAAAAATCCCATCGTCCCGAGAGGCCTTTGGACGATGGAAGAGCCATAAAGGCGCATTTAATACGTTTTCCGTTACTAAACGGACGAATAATCAAGCATGACCGTTGGACAGATATTGAAAGCACCGCAATAAACCACCAAAAGCATTACCAAAGCCATTAAGGCTACCATTGAAGACCTCCAACGGCTAGAAAAGCAAGCAACTATATAACTACATTAGACCTCAAACAAAGGTACAAAAATATAAGATACGATACTCTCAATATTTATCCTTATACTCTCTAAGATATCTAACTTTGTCATCAGAGGCTCATTAGCTAGCACCATGCCAATGACCTTTTTGAGAGAAACACTACTTCTGAGCTTGTGCAGGAATCAAGATTCAGTTGATCATACTCCGTTTGGATGAACCGATCGACTGATGAATTTGGCTTCATCAGTTTGGTGCCGTCTATGGGGAACAATCTTTCAAACTCTAGTTTGAAAACGTAGCTCTACCATTCTGAATATCTAGATGGAATCCAATGTAACACAAGATGCGCGGCATTGACAGATCCAAACACTCATGGCCAATATAGAAGAACTCACTAGGCAGAATCAAGAGATGAGACAGCGGCTGCAACAAGAGGAAAATCATTCATTGAGGATCGAAAACAATAGGAATGAAGATAAGGTTCAAGGCTTGGAGAATAGCCATGGAAGAGATGGCTCAAGGAGGACAGAACGTTCTGACAGGGTGAGTGACGACCTCCTTAGAAGCATGAGAAAAGAGATGGACGAGTTACGGAGTTAAAAAATGAAACGAAGGAGAAAACGACTAAAAATTTGGATAGAATGGTGAAAAGGACTAATTCTCTTTTCACAACAAAGGTCCTGGAATGCCCCTTACCACCAAAGTTCCGCCTTCCTCAACTTGAGTCGTATGACGGTTTGAAAGACCCAATGATTACATAACCACCTTCAAGATGACCTTGAGCCTGCAACAAACCTCAAATGAGATTGTGTGCCGATCTTTCCTAACAACCCTCAAAGGAGCAGCACGATGTGGTTTAGCAAATTGGCCCAATCATCCATAGACAATTTTGAACAGCTAAGTAACTTGTTTGTACGTCACTTTGTCGGTGGGCAATGACAGAAAAGGCTAGCAGATCACCTACTCACAATTAGACAAGAAGAAGGGGAATCGATGAGATCATATGTGAAGTGATTTAACAGGGAAGTGTTAGAGGTTGACGAGGTCAAGGACAAAGTGCAAATAACTACGTTCAAAGCCAGCTTTAAGTCCAATGAATTTGCGGTCGCGCTTGCAAAAAGCCCTCTATAGTCAATGATGGAACTATTGTTAAAAGCCCAAAAATACATGAATGTAGAAGATGCTTTAGCCACGATGAAAGTGGGTGACGCTTGGAAAGACATAAGAGATGTTCAAGAGGACTCAAAAGGGAAAAAAAAAGGGAAAGAAAGGACTACTCATCCAGCCAAGATAACATCAAGCCTAGAAATGATAAGACCAAAAGGATGGTAAATTTCACGCCCTTAGTAATGCTTGTTGACAAAATCTTGATGCAGATTAAGGACGATCATCCACTCAAATGGCCAAAGCCGTTGAACTCTTCACCCAACATTCACAATAAGAAGAAGTACTGCGGTTTCCACCAAGAATCACAAACAATACATGGACAAGTGTAAAGACTTAAAAGAACAGATAGAAGAGCTGGTTTAGAAAAGGGAGTTATAGAAGTTTGTGAAGAAAGATTCGCCAGGAAGGTACAAACATGACCTACAGGCAAGATCAGAAGATAAGCCCAAAGACGAAAAGAAACAGCAACATCATCCAAAGAGTGTTATACGTCCAAAGAGTGTTATAGGAGAAATAAGGATGATCAATGGAGGTCCGACAGCAGGAGGATCTTTCAAGTCCCTTAAGAAGTCACAGCAAAGATAGATCAACATCATCCACACAACACCACCGTTGAAACATAGAAAAAAAATGTTGAGAAATTTAGACCCCGGTTGATAGAATCAACAAGTTTTAAACCCAAGTTGTTAATTAGATTTATTATGAATAAGCCTTGTTAAAACAAACAAATATCAATATCATGTCAAAATCATGCACAACGGAATAGTAAATAAGACAAGATATGATGACCTAGGAAAACCAATGAAACAAACTAGTTTCACAGTAAAAAAAACCTAGGGGAAAACCTTCTTGAAAAGCAATCCACTATAATAAAGAGAAGTTTCAGATTCAATACAAAACATTTGTCCCTACACTCTACAACCCCCTTAGATGAACTTACAGTAGAAACCTTCTACCGCTTCAGAACCTTTGAACTCTTTAATATATGAACACCACCCTTTTGCACGAATCCCAATACGTGACTAACCAAAGATGCATGACTCCTAATACATGACTAACTCACCAACTTGAAGATGTTATTGGCTGCAAAGTTCTTCACTTCATCAACAATGAAGATCAAGAAGCACTTGGTTACAAAACCTTAAGGCGCAAAGACGCAATACCTTCTTTCAAAGTGAATAAGGCACTCGGTCACTTTTTGCATGTATTCTCCTCGTATTCTCTTATGTGACGACCTTTAAAATAAGCCTTATATATATTTAGAGTTGTGAGAAAAGAAACCCTACACATATATGTCAGCATGGGCCGAAAATCAGATCTAGAAATTCTGATTTCGTAATTCTCGATAGATATTTCTATCGAGCAGCTGTCGAGACCTCGATAGATATATCTATTGAGCTTTAATAAACAACACTTCTTCACTTGTTTCTTAGACAAATTTGCATGGTTTCAATACTAGACTTGAACTTTTGTTCCTTGAAGTACTAAACCTATCCTAGATTTTCCCAATTACAAGTAAAGTGAGTTTTGTCAAAGGATTAGCCAATTCTACATAACATATGTTCTAACAAGTTCCACATACGTCTTAACAAAAAAAAAAATGCATATGGTCTTTTCTGAAAAAGATACGACATCATTTACCTTTTAGCTTTCTAGCAGCTAAAGGTAGATCCGAAGAAACTTCATCTATTTGAATCTCCCCTCATCAATTTAGCGGAGATAGAGTATACCAGAAGGGTATAGTAACTTTAATGGTCACAGCTAGCTCATACCCTCTCTAGGTAACCAAACAACTTAATTTTTTGGTAGTTGACTACCTATTGAAAAGCTGCAACATCGACATACTACCTGAAGATGAAATTCCCAACAGAACATGAGGTAGGAGAGATAAAGAGAGACCAAGTGTTAGCTCATGAATGCTATCAGGCAATACTGGCCTTAAAGGCAAACCACACTTGGATGATCAAGGAAAAGAATTCAGAAGCAGTAAAGGCACTGGAAATAATTAAGCTAGTAGAAGGGTGCTGACGAAGGTAACAAAAGTAGGGACGAGCATCGATCCCTCAACAAAGGGAGAAATAATCAAGTTCCTGAAGGAGAATCTAGACATCTTTGCCCACAGCCACAAAAACATGCTTGACATATTCGAAGATATCATTCAGCATCACCTGATGTAAATCTCGAAAGAAAACCAGTCCAGCAAAGAAGAAGGGTTTTCGCTCCCGAGCGAAATAAAGTTGTAATGGACGAAGTAGACAAGTTGCTTGCAGCCAATTTCATTCGAGAAGTCTATTACCCAGATTGGTTGGCCAACGTCGTCATGATGAAAAAGGAAAATGGAAAATGGAGAATGTATGTAGATTTCACGGATTTGAATAGTGCTTGCCCAAAGGATAACTTCCCATTGCCAAGGATTGACTAGCTCATTGACTTAACGGCAGGACATAAACTCCTAACGTTCATGGACGCCTTCTCAAGAGGATCAGGAAAATACGATATTCATCACCAATCAAGGACTTTATTGCTATAGAGTCATGCCATTTGGACTGAAAAATGTGAGAGCTACTTACCAGAGGTTGGTGAACCAGATGTCCAACAAGCAGATTGGAAGGAACATAGAGGTTTATGTCGACAATAATGTAGACACCGCATTTTGTATCTTTTACGACTCGAGCCCCCGTTCCCCAATGATACTTGAACTCTAAGGCCTAAGTCTAGTTTAGAACCTAATCAAATATTAAATTGACTTGAGGAGTGTTAAAATGGAAAATATGACCTCTTTAATGAGTAATAATCTTTATTTGGAAATAAATTTACCAAAGTAGCCTTCGGCCTACATACGTGGTTTGTGGCTTGCATATGCGAGCTATAGCATGCATACGCAAGCACGATCCTACACACGCAACTAGGGTTTCAGAAGTATGATAAAGGCAAGTTTTCTGCAATAATGGCTGAGGTTTGGAACAAATCTCACATCGTTTGGGAGCTGTTCCAAACCCCATTTTTTCCACTATAAAATGCCTTACATGGTACATTTTCAAAATACATAAAAATTCAACGGGAAAAACTTAAGATTCAATAGAAAATAGTGAATTAAAAGGGAGTTTTTCACAAACACCCTCAAGTCTATTTTTTATTTGATTGGGACCTTTTCTAGCCCCAATCCTTTGAGTTTAAGATTACTAGTCACCTTTTTATTAAATTGTGATAGATTTGACTAAGAGGAACGGTCAAAAATCAAGCTTAGGAGCTTTTGCTTTGAGTTATGCTTTAAAAACTTTCTTTTTCTTTTCTGCTTTAATCTTTGTTTTAATTTGTTTCTTTTGTTTATGTTAGGACATATGTGATTCAATGTTAGGAACATATGTCAATATTTTATGTAATTAGCTAATCTTTTGACAAAACACATTTTACTTGTAATTTGGTAGATCTAGGATGAGTTTAATATTTCAAGGAACAAGGTTTCAAGTTCAAGTGTTAAAGTCATGCAAGTCTGTCTAAGAATCAAGTGAGAAAGTGCTGGATTTTAAAACTCGACAGCTAGCATCTATCGAGGTTTAAAAGATGTTTCAGCCCATGGTTGGACAGCTATCTCAATAGATGGCTATCTATCGAGGTTTATGAAACTCAATTTTTTAGAGCTGTTTTTCATCCAATATGTGGGTGTATGTTTGAGCTTTCTTTTCTCACAACCCTAAACATATATAATGATTATTTTAAGGGTCATCAAAAGGTTGCACAATTGCGTAAGTATGAAGCAAAGTTTTGTTCATGCAAATTGTGACCGGAGATAGAATTTGCCCTAATTCATCTTTCTCTTGAAGAAGCTGCTATGTTTGTACACCATAGGGTTTTGTGACCAAGAAACTTCTTGATCTTCATCATGTGATGAACTGAAAAATTTTGCAGCCAAATCTTTCTCAAGTTGGCAATTAAGTCGCATAATGAGATCTGCACATCTATTGGTTAGTCACGTACTAAGAGCCGTGCATTGAAATGAGAGATTGTCATTACAAAACAAGTCCAATTGGGTACTGGATTAAGAGTTTAACTGTAGGTTGGTATAAGGTACTAGGATTTCTTTACTTGTAACCTCTTGTTGTGATAATAGTGAATTCTCGGGAGTGGTGACCTTAAAATCACCCGGTGGAGTTTTTACCGTATTGGTTTTTCCCATTCAAAAACAAATCACCCATGTCAATTTAATTTTCGCTGCATTTAGTTTAATTGGTGATTTTTTGTGCTGCTACACATATTGTATGTTAATCTATTTAATTAATCAACTTGGCTAATGAATTGGTTAATTTATCACAAGATGTCAATACATTCTTGGCCTATCAAGTGGTATTAGAGCAGACGCACTTTGATTAAGTTGTAATCTTTGCTGTGTGATCCATTGACTCCTGTTGTCATGCTATAAACGGCTTGAAGAGATCTTTATTTTCAAATACATCTTATTTTTCTAATCTCTAGTTGTTTGAGTGTATCAGAAAATGCAACTCTATAAGTTATTTGAAATCTATTTTAATGACTATTGGAAAAGATCTCAGCTTGACAAAGAAGAAACTAAACTATCTCATAATGAAAATGTGTAAAGGAGTTCATCTGAGAAGAATGAAAGTTAAAGGTTTAGTTCACAAAAGGCTGATTAGAGAAAACACCATTCCCACTAATTTGTCATCTAAGCACGAAGTGTGCTTCATGATGAAGTTTGCATTTAAGGTTCTGGACACGTGGTTGTGGTACCTTGACAACGGCTACTCAAGACACATGTTTGGAGACTGATCTCTCTTCAAGGTTTTCAAGTCTAAAAAATGTGGTAATGTCACTTTTGGTGATGTGAGAAACTCACAGATTAAAGGAAATGGAATCATCTCTCTACCTGGACTACCAAACATTGCAAATGTTCTATATGTAGAAAGTCTAAGAGTGAACCTGTTGAGTATAAGTCTTTTAATAAAGTGTTAAAACAGAACCTTAGTTAGGCCTTAAGTCCTTGGACCAGATGCTAAGGGAAAGTTAAAACACTATGACATCTTTTATAACTGCTTAAACTGAACCTAAGCTATGTACAGCTCCTCGGACCACGTGCCTTGGATGGTTTGACATTTTCTATTTATTTTTGCTAGGTATTAAAACAAGTCTCAGATTATATCCATCTTCTCGGATCACTTGCTTTGGGTTCATTGTTCTCCATTGGTTGCATAGTTTGCAGTATCAGCACATGGTCATTTTCCTTATTATTTTTGCACAGTTAATTTATCTAAGCTAGCAGCAATGCATCACTATTGGCGTTGATAGAGTTAGGGTAACAATGTTTAGTTACTATCAACAACATCAATTTAAAGTCCCATAGGAGGGAAAAGTAACAACACCAACATCTATGAAATAGTTATTGTAGAGGAATGAAAGATTCATAAAGTAAAAAAAAAAAAAAAATGCAGCCCTTTTTATTAAATAAAGGAAAGGTACATTATACATAGTAGCAAACTTCCACCACAAAAGGGGAAGGCCAGGGTGATGAAGAAAAAGAGAAAATCACTCGTTGAGATCCTTTTTCTCCTAGTTGCAAGATGTTCTGCTATCAAGGCTTAAAAACGGGAGACTGTCTACCTTTTTTCTCCTAGCTGCAAGATGTTCTGTTGTCAAGGTGAAACCTAAACTTTGTCGCACCAAAAATCTGATGCGATCTGCACTTGCCTTGGGCCTTGGCTGGAGAAGAAGAGTCTTCTTTCTTGCTCGATTGAAAAACAGGAACATCTTTGGCCTCCGCTTCCTTCACCTTGACTGCATCCTCCTAGGCCTTGGTGGCATCCTTGGTTTCCTTGCCCTTGCCTTTATCCTCGGCCACCTCATCCCCTAGATCTTGATCACCATCTTGGGTGGATCCTTTTGGAAGTCCTGAAGGTTTGAGAATTTGAAGTTTCCGGAGAACTAGAAAATTTGCAAAGTGAAGAAGAACGATTCCCCAAAGGTGCCTTATATATAAAGCAAAGTCCATTAGGAGTTATCTCACTTGAAATCCAAAGAGAAAGTTACAAGCGGGAAAAATTCCGCTCAATTTCCAACAAAATCTTCAGCCGTTGGATCCGCATCACGTCGTAGAACATAGGGAACATAGAGCCACAAGAATTTATGAAGTCACGCCTCGTGTACTGAAACATCAAGAGCGTGTTTTGGGCAGTCAAAAAGACACCTATACAATCAAAGGTGATGAAAAATGGGCGTAAAGGAACTATCATCATATCAAAATCCTCCTTTCTTCCCTAGGAGTCGAAAAAGAAGAATCTCGAGGGGCTATTGTAGGGGGGAAAGGCCCAGGAGCCCCTATCTACGTATATATTGGGCCAAGGGCCTAACCTGAGGATGCCAAACAATCCGAGGACAAGTAAAACACTTTCATAAGGATATGCGTTAGTAAGTGAAGAGAAAAATCCTATTAAAGCCGCCCAAGGGGGTGCCCCGAGAAAGAATCCCTCATCAGCTGAGCGAGGCCGAGGTCAGAAGATATGGTTTGACATTAAGAGAAATGCTTTGAACCATTCTATCATAGAGGATAGTTATCAAGAAGGAAAAGGCAAAGGAGAGCTATAAAATATCTAAGAAAAAGCTGCTAAAATAGCATTGAATGCTTTGTAGCTAACTGAGCAATGCTTTATAGCCTTACAACTACTCCCAAAGACTTTAGGCAGGGGCTGATGGGACAAGTATCAATACTATCAATCCAAATCTACACGTGGAAGGATGAAAGAAGGGGGATGGGAGTATAAAACTTAAAGGTAACAATGAGAGGGGGGGAGGACTCAATTGAATGGATTTATAGGAACACTTGTCTCCTCGAACAAGAAGTTCGTTCATGTCAGTATTCCTTATTTGTGCATGATTGCCATCCAATTCCATATTAGCCTTTGTTCAACTCACTAAGGCCTAGTTCTTTGACCCACTCTCTACAAACTCATTGTTTTGGGCCTTTTGAGCCTAAGTCCATTCATCCTGGACTGAGCCACAACTCTAATCCCTACAAAAACCATTTATATGCTTCATCTAGTGGTCATATAAGTTCTTACTAGTATTTGAAAAATTATTTGAAATGAGAATTATCTCAATTTTATGAATCGAAATCCACTATGTTCTCAATGTGTCATTATGCTATATATCTTTGTCACCAACTTTTCTTTGCGCTATCTCCTTTATCTCTCATAAGCTCTTGCTCAATATGAAATGAGTCTTTTCCCTCACTGTGGCAATGAGTTTTCCTTAGTGTGAGTTTAGATAGCAGCAGGAGTGGCGTTTTGCGCGTCTGTGTTTTTTGGGCTGAGTCCCATGCATTGTTCACGGGACCTGCAAGTACGAAATTCAGCAAATTTTACTTTAAAACTGGGTCCTACAGTATTATTCACACATTTAAAAATTATTTTGCTACAATATTTTCAACAATAAGTTTTCAGTTTTCAAAAATAAGCAGTATCCAAACGAACCCTTAATTTTCAAACTAGACATGTTAACTTTTGTCTCACCAAAAAACTTGCTCAACAAAAAAAATAGTTCAAACGCCTCTTTAATACTTTCTAATATGGGTGCCTAATGGCAATTATTAAGGTAGAATTCTCAATGCAGTCAAACTGCTATTTTTTAGGTAGTCAAACTAATATGGATCTTATTATCGAATGCCCTAAGGGCAATTGTTAAGATAGAATTCCTAATGCAGTCAAACTACTTTGTTTTTGGTGGTCAAGTCACATTCTGTTAAAAAGTCCAACTTGCAACTTTTGCAACTTCCCATTATGGGTAAACACACGTTTAATTCTCCTTAACGATTGCCCACCCAATAACATATTCCTTTTAATAGACAAATAAAAGGGATTGAGACTTGGTGAAATAACTAAGACTATTGCACCATGCAATTTATCACTCCGAGATGTAATTTTTTTTTTTTTTTCCTTTTTGAGAAACCTCCGAGATGTAAAATTGATAAGGTAAAAAAGTTTAAAAGATATAAAAAGAATTGCCCAATCAACTATACATCTTAAATGGAGTGATAATTACATGGTGCTAATAACTAACTCATCAATTTATCATGATAACGAAGATGGCATCCTTCTTTTCTAATGCATGCACAAATTGAGCCACCCCTATAATTTTGTTGCTGTATATTTGTAGTAAAGTTTTTCTTCCTTTGTTTTTTTTTTTTTTTTTTTTTTCCACTTAAGAAGAACAACATTAACGGAAAATTATGGATGGAGTACAAAATGATGATAAATTTCAGGCGAAATTTCAAAATCATCCATAAAAAAGCAACTATGTTTTCAAATATTTTGTTGGTAGAATCCTAACAAGATAGGAAATACAAATTAACCAAACACTCAAACAAGTGTTAACTATTCCTTCCTATCCAAAAAAAAAAAAAAAAAATTAACTATTCCTTTCCTCCTATCAAAAAAAGAAAGTGTGAACTATTCCTTTTCTTTTATACATACTTTTATTTTGCTGAAACCACTTTTATAATACTTATCCATTATCAATTTTTTTAAAGTATCAATTACTCCATTAATTAGAACCTTAACTGGATAAGGAATCCCATATAGGTCCCACACGCCTGTCACCTAAGTTTCACGAAATCCAAATACTGTAGCGCCACGTAGTTAAAATAAAAAATTAATAACCAAACTTTTTTTTTGAGACAAATTTAATAACCAAATTTAGGCCTTGTTTAGTATATTCACTCAAATATATATTTTTAATTTTTAAATAATTTTTATGTATTTTTATATATTTTTTCATCCACAAATATTTTTACACATTTTTTAAATGTATATATTAAACACTCACTTAAATGCTATTCATTCTTTAAAAAAAAAAAAAAAAAAAAAACATAAATGCTGAAGACACGTAATACGATTCAAAAGTCACCTGCGGCAAACCTCAGAAGCTCGCGAATAAAAAAAAATATATGCTATGTTCCTAATAGATAAATATTAGTAAATGCTAAAGTTTTTAAGAATTTTATATCATGGATTTCGACTGTCTCATAAGTCATAACTAATTAATAAATCGTATAAAAAAAACTAATTAATAATATTAAATAAAACTTGTAGTAACTCATAAATATTTATAAGTTACAGGATAAGTATAATAAATATTTATATACCCCTCTATTTCTTCTCAAAAAAAAATATATATATACCTCCTCTATTTTTGAGAGAGTTTCAAAAAAAAAAAATATACCTCATCTCCCTATGTGTCGAGATGAGTTTTTAGTTAAAAAAAAAAAACAAAAACACAGAGAATTTCAATACGAGGTGGTGACTAATGTGACACTTGTTCGACTCTGTCTGTCTCCTCAAAATCTAGACTAGGATTTCGCTCTCTCCAGCTCCTTTTTCTTTTTTCTTTTTTTTCCCCCAGAAAGCTCTTTCTCCAGGTACATTTTTTTTTCCCAATTTTTCTCCATGGTTAATTTTTTTTTGTTGGGTAAAGAAATATGTTTTTGCAGGTATCGACGTATCGTTTGTAGTTTTTTTTTTTTTTTTTTTTTTTTATAAAAAAATTGGCTCAGAATTATATCCGAAGAAAAAGCTTTTAATTTGTCCCCCCAATACTAATTGAGTCTTAACATTCGTTGCTTTGCTGAATTAAATTTGGTTTTGATTTTTTTTTTTTTTTAGTGATCATACAATTAGGGCTTGAGTGTTGTTGTATTTGAAGTAAAAATGTTGGTTTGTTTTAGCTTTAATATTTAATTATTGTCAAGAGTTTTTAGATAATAGAGATTGGTAAAGATGAGCATGGCTGGCACCGAGAGTTCCAAAGATGGTTCAGGTTATGCAGAGCCTCCTCATATTCTTGAGATTGATCCAACTTGTCGCTACATTCGGGTAAAATTCTGTCTTCTATTTTATTTGTCTTTCTGCTTAGTTTGCGTTTGATTAATGAGAAAATTCAGGAAAAGGGAAAGGCAATGATGGTTTAAATTTCATGCTACGATCCCTCAACTAAGTGACATTTCTGTGTGATGTGTTTTTTTTTTTTTTTTTTGGATTAGAACATCAACCAAACTCGATGTTCATATTATTTTCATGGGCTTTGATTATTGCATTTATATCTTGGTTTTGGGTTTTGACAGTATAAAGATGTCCTTGGGAAAGGTGCCTTCAAGACAGTGTATCCTTCATTCTTCCATTAAAATTAAAATTATGTTGGTGGCCTTTATTTAATTTCTTCATGTTATGTGTATGTGTGTATCAAGTGGGAAACTTAATTGGAAAAATATGTGACCACTTAGTGTTAGTGGATGTAGAAAAAATAAGCAACGATTATATATTTATTTTACTTGAGTTGAGTTAATCTTCTTGTTGTATTTGTCTGTCTTCCTTAAATTTATAATCAACTAGTTACAAGGCCTTTGATGAAGTTGATGGGCTTGAAGTAGCGTGGAACCAAGTTCGAATTGATGATGTGCTACAGTCACCAGATGACTTAGAGAGGCTGTACTCAGAAGTGCATCTCTTAAAATCACTGAAACATAGCAATATATTAAAGTTTTACAATTCGTGGATCGATGATAAGAACAAGACTGTTAATATTATCACTGAGTTGTTCTCCTCTGGCAACCTCAGACAGTAAGTTTAGTTTCCTTCTTACAACTTTACTTGAGTTTCTTGTTTTGTTTTATGGTGCCATCAGCCTTGTAGTTAGTGGATGTAATCCGTGATTTAGGTATCGTAAGAAACACAGAAAGATTGAGATGAAGGCTGTGAAGGGATGGGCAAGGCAGATTTTGACAGGTTTGAACTACCTTCACAGTCACAACCCACCAATTATACATAGGGACCTCAAGTGTGATAACATATTTATCAACGGTAACCAAGGAGAAGTTAAAATTGGAGATCTCGGGTTGGCAACTGTCATGGAGCAGGCTAATGCCAAAAGTGTAATTGGTACATTTTCCATGCTCTTGCTTTACCTTATTGATACTCACTGTCTGATACTCATGGCCGGCCCATAGATTGTTGGAGTAATAAATCTTAAAACAATGTGGATAGTATTGCTCAGATAGCTGTCTTAAAGAATATGCCTTTTTGTTTCCCAATAGTCTGGTCTTGTGTATGGTTTATTTGTTTGCCATTAACTTGTGAATGTGATCTTGATAGGAACTCCTGAGTTTATGGCACCTGAACTCTATGATGAGGATTACAATGAGTTGGCCGATATATATTCATTTGGCATGTGCATGCTAGAGATGGTGACTTTTGAATATCCTTACAGTGAATGTAGAAATTCAGCTCAAATATACAAGAAAGTTTCATCTGTAAGTTTTTCATGATTAATTAAATTTGTTTCTTCTTACTTATGAATATTAGCTATAGTCATGGTCAGTCCTAAAATTATAAGACCTAACAGGGAATAAAGCCTGTCGCACTCTCTAAAGTAAAAGACCCAGCAATGAAACAATTTATCGAGAAATGTTTGGTCCCAGCATCTCAAAGGCTGTCAGCAAAAGAGCTTTTGATGGACCCTTTTCTCCAAGTAAACAAATTGGCAAAGAATCATCCTCTACCACTTCCAGATATAGTTCTTCCCAAAATGGGAGCTTTTGGAGATCGTTGGTTGATGTCAGAAGGACCTGCTAGCACACGAAATAAACCCCATTCCATAGATGCTGACAATGATGGTAATCTACCCATTATCACCAATATTGATGATGGGTCCCATTCTCCGTGTGTGGAGGTAAAAAGAGCACAAAAAGAAAATTCCTTTTGGTTAAAAGGTGAAAGAAATGATGAGCAGTCAGTCTCATTAATACTTCGAATAGCTGATCGGAATGGTATGTATGTATCTAACATAGTTCATTGCCATTCTGATTAAGTTTTATTGTTAATTTATTACTAGAGAACTATATATTCTGTTATTTACATGCAGGTCGTGCAAGGAATATCCACTTCCTATTCTACCTTCATAGTGATACAGCCATCTCAGTTTCAAGTGAGATGGTTGAGCAACTAGAATTAGCTGATGAGGATGTTATGTTTATAGCGGAGTTGATTGATTTGTTGTTGATGAAGTTAGTGCCTAAATGGAAGCCTTGTGTTTGCATTGATCATCTGGTTGCTCCAAATGGAATACAAACTCATGAAGCCCAACAAGAAGTCTCTCAGTTGCTAAAACATGATGGCTTAGTACAATCACACCGAAATGCATGTGAGGCCGGTTTCACCAATTCTACCTCCTCTGGTGGGTCCATTCAACCAGTACAGGAAACCAATGACAAACTTGAGGAGATCAGGTCTCATGATAATTTTGGTCTTCAAAGTGCAACCACGACTGAAGATCGGTGTTCTGAGATGTCATATGTTTCTGCAACCTCTTCTGAATTGAATGATAAAAATAGTTCTGTTGATTCATACATGTCTGCAGAGATGGGGTATGGGTTGGACAGAAGAGTGAGGGAATCCCCATCTGAAGCGGAAATGGGTGCATCTCCTGATCACGGTAGCAAGGTTATAGATTTGGAAAGCAGCAGTTTAGTGACTTTCCCAGCTTATACAATCAATTATGATCAAGATGGAGATGAGGAGTTGAGAATGGAGATGGAAATGATTGAGCTGCAGTACCAGGAGGCCATTAGAGAAATATCCAAGAGAAGACATGAAGCTATCATGGAGACGAGGAGGAGGAGGTTGTCTCAGAAAAAAATAGAGTCAGTTTGTTAGTCAATTCTTGTAGTTATTTGTTTTATTTCCTTCCCTCTTTTACCTCCTTTTCTCTTCCTTGAAAGTGTAAATAGTTTTTTCTTGAAAGTGTAGATAGTTTTTTATAGGAAGAGAAAATTAATTGTAATTAAACACATTTTTTTTAAAAAAATTTCAAAATATCTAACTAGAGCTAAAGATCGACTCTAGTCAAATAGGAATGAAATGAGTAATTATGTGATTCATATTCTTCTTCTTCTTCTTCTCAAAAAAAAAAAAAAAATGTGATTCATTTGACTTCTGGCGTTTTGTAGTTACTTTTATTGATAAGGTGGGCATTTGTCAATTTGGTCTCTATAGTTTCAATTTCGGCAATGCTAATACTAAAGTTTAGGATGAGTTGTTCTCAGTTTAACCCCTTCGTTCAACTTTGTTACCCGAGTCCATTGGATGGGTTCGTATGAAACTAATCATCCTCACTCCTTACAGATACCCACCCATGTGTTCCTTTTCACTTAAATGGACCATCGTCCTTCCAATAATTCATTTGTGTGTGAACCCGAATTGTGTTGATAAACAATGCCACATTCACGAGCGAAAACAGAGCTATGAAAGTCGTTCTCAATCCTTGGTCTTCGCCTTTGGTTTGTTATTGCCTTAAAGTATCAGTACCCGGTTTCTCAAATGGTATATGTTGGTATATTTTAGCATCAAAGCATCAAAAAGCTCAATTACTCAAGTCTTTCAATTATTACCATTGGATGGGTTCGTATGAAACTAATCATCCTCACTCCTTACAGATACCCACCCATGTGTTCCTTTTCACTTAAATGGACCATCGTCCTTCCAATAATTCATTTGTGTGTGAACCCGAATTGTGTTGATAAACAATGCCACATTCACGAGCGAAAACAGAGCTATGAAAGTCGTTCTCAATCCTTGGTCTTCGCCTTTGGTTTGTTATTGCCTTAAAGTATCAGTACCCGGTTTCTCAAATGGTATATGTTGGTATATTTTAGCATCAAAGCATCAAAAAGCTCAATTACTCAAGTCTTTCAATTATTTAAAAAAAATTTATAATTGTGCAACAGTACCATCCTAAATTTGAAAAGGTAAAATATTGATTCATTCTCCTCAAACATTATCTTCTCTCTCTTTGTGACTCGCTTCTCCCTCTCGACATTATCTCGGCGTGGGTTTCTCCCTCTTGACATGGATCAGTGGATTGAAGTAGGTTTTGGGTTAGTGGGTGGTGGCGATGTGGTGGGTTGTGGGTCTGGGGATGAGTTTCGGTGGTGGCTCTAGTGTTTGGTGCGTTGGTCCATGGGTCATGGTGGGTGGTGGGTTGTGGTGGGTCATCGTGATGTAATTAGTTCTTGATCGTGGTGCATGCTTTCTGTTCTTGTTGTGTTTGGTCTCGTGTTTGGTCTTGGTGCATGCTCTTTGTGCTCGGCAGTGGTGGGTGGTGTGACTAGGAGGCGGTGGTGGGTGATGGGCAGTGAGGCAATGGGTTTTGTTGGTCATTTGTGGTTTTTGAGTTTTATTATCATTTGTGGGTTTGGTTTTGGTGGTGGTGGATGATGGGCAGTGAGGTGGTGGTGGATGATGAGTGTCAGGGACGTTTTGCAACAAGGGTCAAAAATGCAAGATTAGCCCAAATCTCCCTTTGGGTTCTTCAAAAGTGTTTATTTGTCGAGAATTAAGCCCAAAATTCCAAATGTGTAATGTACAAAAGACTATTGGTGTTTTACCAAGAGAGAAATCAAAATGCCAATAACAAAAATGTAGAGAAATGCATAAAAACATAACAGGTCCGAAACTTCAACCCACAGTTAACAAGAAGAGAAAATTGAGAGAGGTTGTGAGGAAGAGAGGGAAGGTTCTCTTGTACTCATATTTTCATCCCCAAGCTTTAGAATGGTGAGGATGTTAACTGGCTGAATGAACTTTTGTTCTAAAGTTTAAACTTTGTGGGGAAAACGTGGTTGGCTTTGTTTTGAACTGAAGAGAGAGTTTTATAACAGCCTTTGGGTGTCATTAATGATTAAACCTCCCAAGTGCTAAATTAATGTTTGGTTCATATTTGCTTTAGTTGGGTAAAAGATTTAACTTCCTTTATGCATAATTTGGGAAATATTTGACTAAGCCCACATTGGCTCCTCGTTTTTAGTTGTTTCAAACTCTTGGGAGGCTCACCTAAAAGAGAGCTAGTAGCTAGAGTTGGTGAATGAGAACCAACTATTTTTAAAGGGAAAAATGGGTTTAGGCAGAGACTCTAGGCCACAGTCAGCCAAAGCATAAAAGCTCTTTTGGGGTGAAAATTTTAGGTACACATGGTACCAGTGTCCTTACCCACTTGATAGCACGCATGGGCTAGACTCATGCAAAAAATTTAAAAGAAACTTACTCATACTCTCTAAATCACACTTCCTCAATTTTCCCCAATATATCACATGGGCTTGGGCCATACTTAAAAGAATAAAATATAATCTAATATATGAATTGGGCCTATAATGAGGTCAGGCTTGATTGAGTCGAGCTTGTAGAGAATATGTCGCGAAAATGAGTATCAACAATGGGCAGTAAGGTGGTGGTGGGGTGATGGGCAGTTGAGGTAGTGAGTTTTATTGGTTATTTGTGGGTTTTGAGTGATATTATTTTATAGTGTAGATATATTATTTTAATATGTTGTATGATAAAATAAAAATTGGAATGTTTGGTGTATTTTAAAATGGTATAGTATAATAGATAAAGTAACTTTTAAGATAGTAAAATGGGATACTGAGGAGAAACCAGATGCTAATGCTCTTATTGGTATATTTGCAGGCTCGCTCTTCCTATCAACTCATCTCTCACAAAACTTGGAGGCTAATGAGTTTGTTATTTATGATCATTTTTAAGTAAAAGATTTTATATATAAAACATTTTAAGCAAGATATATTCAAGTGTTTGGTGTAACATCTAAAAATTTTCAAGCAAATTACCAAAACTGGTGGCTTAGCCATCGAAGTTGTTGGTGCCGAAGGTCCGATGACCAAATAGTTGGAATCGACACCTGTAACTGTGGCTTCGGAGACCAGACCGCCAAAACCAATAGTCAGAATGGTGGCTCTGGCGACTGAAATAGCTTCTCTAGGCACCATACTGCTAGCGGAATGGCAGCTCTGACTTGCCCTATTGTGTCCACAACCATGCATAGGCTACTAAAGGGCATCGGGAAGCTGGCCCACAACAGCTTCCCCAACAACCATGAGGGTCTTAAATTGGAATTGCAGAGGGTTGGACACTCCCTCTCCAATTATTTAGTGTAACAAAAAGGCATTGGAGTCTAGACTGGATTTTATTTTTCTTATGGAGACTCGACCGGTGAAGGATAAAGGAAAACTCTTCCTGTTTTGTGCCAATATACTTTCTATAGCCCTCATCCAAGCTGAAAACTAGAAGAAAATTAAAGGCATCACTATGGGTATGAATAGAGCCTCTTTCACTCATTTTTTGCATATGATTCCCTGTTTTTGAATGACAAACATTCTTTCTCAAACCTCAGAAAAACCATTCCTTGATAATTCTCAATCTCTGGACAAAGCATCAATGTTAACAAATTTGACCTCCTTTGTTCCCCTAACATTACAATTGAGATGCAAGAAGCCTTAGCTCATGATCTTCAAGTAAATCTTGTCCAAAACACAAGCATATATCTGGGTATTAACTTTAAACTTAGGGGTAAAAGAATTGTTGATTTCCATGATTTAGTTGATAGAATGCAGGCCAAACCCCAAGGTTGGAAAGCCAAACTCTTATCCTAAATAGGCATAACTACCCTTATCTCCTCTGTTTTGCAAGTCATGTCTCTCTATTCCTTC
Source organism: Quercus suber (assembly GCF_002906115.3). Classification (NCBI taxonomy): domain Eukaryota; kingdom Viridiplantae; phylum Streptophyta; class Magnoliopsida; order Fagales; family Fagaceae; genus Quercus; species Quercus suber. The sequence goes on from NW_027070123.1 coordinate 52,448, forward strand.
TCTTACTTTAGAGTACCTGAAACTATTTGCAACAAACTGGACTCCATCACTAAATCTTTTTGGTGGGGACATGATCCTGGCGAGAGGAAACTTCATTGGGCAAATTGGGATACCACCTGCCAGCCTAAGAGAGAGGGTGGCCTTGGACTTAAAAAATTCAGTCATCTTAACCAAGCTATGCTTTCTAAACAATTTTGGAAGATCTCACAACACCCCAATTCTCTTCTTTCTAAAACCCTCAAGGCCAAATATTTTCCAAGAACCTCAATCTATGAATGTGAACCCAAACCTCACCACTATTGGATATGGAAAATTATAATTAAGCCATAACATACTTTCCTTCACCATGGTCGATGGTTAATAGGAAAGGGCCAACAAATCCCTTTCACTCATCCCTATTGGTTTCATTGCCCAAATAATATTCTGGAAGAGAATAACCTACATGAAGGATCTGTTGCAGACTTGATTGATTCCAATGCGAAGTCCTGGAACCATAATGTGGTCAGAAAGCTTTATCAATACCCTGCTTGCAAGGATATATTGCATCTCCCAATTCCAAAAACTAATGGCAACATTGACAAGATGTTATGGAAGCACTCCTCCTCAGGTGACTACCATGTCAAAACAACATATTCCCTAATCCATAAGAACCGCACCACTTCTCAACATCTAAATCACAGAACTTCTATCATTCCAACAAACACCTGGCACCTAATTTGGAAAGTCAAACTACCCATGAAAAATCCAACTTTCACCTAGAAACTTCTTCATGATAGCCTACTAGTTTTCTCTATTCTGAATAGCCGAGGGATTCCAGCCATCAATGAATGCCCTATGTGTAATGAGGAGGCGGAAACCATCAATCATCTTTTCTTGCAGTGTCCTTTTGCAAGAGCTATTTGGCATGGTTCCTAATCTTGAAATCAGAAACTTTGAGCTTTATTAAACACATGCTAAAAAATGGATAGCAAATAGCATTGTTGCCAACAATTTAATGGATCACAATAGGATGAGTTTCCTTCAATCTTTGTTCACCATCTTTCAGACACTATGGAATCATAGAAATCAGATTATTCACCAAGAGAAAATGCCTAATCCTATGGAAGTTATACTCACATCTCAAACTCTTATTTGCTGGTATCAGGAAGCTTTCTTTGCAAGTCAATGAGCAGATCAGCCTTAGAATAGGGTCTCTAGAACCCGTTCAACACAGCAAAACATGCAGACCGATTGGCAGCTTCTCATTAAAATAGTAGGTTTCAGCAGTTGAAGAATTAAGAGAAGTGGCTATGCCTATGAAGCCAAGAATCTAGAAGGGATCACAATCTTGAATCTTCAAAGGTGGTGCTAGCAATGGAAGGAAATCTTGTTTACTTGCAGTCTAGGATGCTTTGGTAAAAGCCATTCTTAAAGCCAAAGAACTAGGATTTAGCCGTATTTTGATCTTGAGCAACAACAAAAGGCTAGTGCAGACTTGCAACAAGCTGAGAATTCCATCTTGGCAGGAACAAACAATGATGTCTAATATTGGTCAATGGCAGTAACAAGGAATGGTTTTATACTCCATTTTTGTTCCTAAACCAGTAGTCTCATATGCAACTGAAGTGGTAGCCATTTTATAATAACTAATCGCGCAACCCGCTCGTTGCGCGTGATAATTTTTTCGATAAAATATTATTTTAGTCTCTAGACTTTATAAAGAGTTTTTTTTTTTTTTTTACATAGTTTTATCATATTTTTCATAATCTTATCTATAACATTTTTTACCATTATCATATATTTATTGGTTGATGATTTGCATAACATAGACATTAAATAAGAGGTAGAACCATTCAATAATTTTTTTAAGTCATGGTGTATGAAGATTATGATTTATATATATATATTATATATATAATCCCTAGTTAGAATTTGATTAGTTTTAAGTTTAAATTTTTATTATTATATTTAATTGTTGATTTTATTGCACTATAAAGTTTTCAATGTCCTCTGTATAGTCATCTCTATTTTATTTTTACTCCTCTTTACCACTTTTTATTTTCCAAATAACAATTATTAATTAACATTCGATTTCATTTCTTTTTTTCTTCCTTCATTTATTTTTTATTTTTTTTTATGTTCCTTTGCTAGTTGTAAATTTTATGATTATCAATAAGAAATAGATATCATGGATGGCTTAAATAGTTATAAATGTAGTTACGTTGGTGGTATGTTAAAAAGTCTTTTTTTTTTTTTTCCCTTCTGAATTTTCAAGAAAATATGAAAGACATTTCTCTAGTTTGGTCTCAATCAATTAAGATATCCACAATATATTAACGGAAGTAATAATGAGCCTAATTTTTTTTAATGTATGAAGTGGTTAGGTTAGTGGTATGTCAAAGGTTTTAAAAAAAAAATTAAAAATAATTCCAAGGAAATGTAAAAGGCATTTTTTTGAAAAAAGAAATTGTGACTTTTTGAATTGTAAAAATATGATTGTTTTAATTACCTTGCTTATAGATTTCATTATTAAGTTATAAACATCTAAATTAAAGTAGATGAATATATAAATACAAAATTATATGTAAAGTTACAACTGCATAAGATAAATATGTATAGATATATATATATATATTTTTATATTATTATTATTCATGAATCATTATTTCATTGTTTACTTATAAATATCTAAATTAAAGTTTTTTTTTTGAAAAAAAAATCTAAATTAAAATATATGAATGTGTACAGGTAAAATTATATGAAAAATTAAAACTACCTAAGATGAACGTTTAACCACTTGTAGATGCGTGTTTTTGAAGACTAAAAGTATACACAATTGCCTTGCAAATCATCAAATTTGTTAGCTTTACAAAACATATATTTCATATTGCAAAAAACTTTACATGAACTCCTCTTTTATGACAAACTTTTTTTTTCTTCTTGCCGAAACAACTTAAGAATATTAAGACTTAAGTTAACACATGTGGTAGTTGTAAAACACGTCAGTGATATGAAATATAGAAAAACATTTTTAGTAGATTGTAATATAAACATTTTTTTTTCTCAATATTTTATGTAACTTTTCCCATAAGATCAATATTGTTGGCATCCTTTAAAGATGATACATAATATATGGGCCTAGACACATTCAAAGGGTGCTATCTAAATTATATGACCCTTTATCACACAAATATATTGATTCCCCTAATGTATGGTAAAGGAAGGCAGGTTTGTGTCTAGCCATTTTCTTGATTTGTGACGCATAATTTAATAGTATGGAGGATGTGACTGGATTCAAATGTTGAATAAAATAAGATAAGAGAAAAAAAAGAGTAAAAATAAACTATATAGCAGTAAACATCAAATTATCCAAGTTATTCTATGTAATATAATAACATTATATTATTATATAGTACTATATGTATAATGCAGTAGGATAATATTTAATCAAATAGAATATAAAAGATAACATCTTAAAATACAAAACTAAATTGCATGAACCCAAAATAGAATTCTAATTAACACAAAAATTCACCAACCTAAAGGATTGATGCAATGAAAATAAATATAAAAAAAAAATCAAACAAAAAATGAAAAACAAATTAAAGAGAGAGAGAGAGAGAGAGAGAGAGAGAGAGAGAGAGGTAACCTTTTTGTGTAGAAAACTATGCATAGAATGAAAAGAGAAATGTCAAATTTATAGTAAGATGTTAGAATAAGAAGAGTCAAAATAAAGGAAAACAAAAAGGTAGAGAAAGGATGATATTAAGGAAGAAATAGTGGGGAGATGAAGAGGTAAAAGGGAGGGAGAGTTTTAGAAAATTAATAATAAAAATAATGGTTAAAAGATATTTAAATTTTTCAATAATGGAGTTTTTAAGTCATCTTAAATGAGAAAATGTTTAAGAAATATATATAACAAAAATTGGAAATAAAAAATGATGACGTGGCTAATGATGTGGCTCAATGTGAGCGTAGCAACATTAAACACTACGCTTCAGCTTTTAGTAATATATAGATATAGATTAACATAGCCTATTCTAAAATAGAAGATCACACATAATCTTCACTCTCTTCTACTACTTTTGAACAGTATATAGTCGAAGAATTCAAGTGTACACACTTGTTCATTTTGTATTTACCATACTTGTCTAATCTTAAATTCTTAATCACTAATATAGGATATTTCTTTATTTAATATATATTTTATAATAGTACTATGGGTTGCCTCAATGGTCAAGGGGTGCGCTAGGATGAATTGTAAGCCCAAACGTCCTAGGTTCAACCCCTAATTAGGGATATATCTAAACTTTACTGTTGCATGGGTCTGTGTGGGTGGCTCGTGCATCTCAGGTTTAGTCAATAGGGTCAGGTCCAAAGAGCTTTTTCTTGGAAAGGATCCACGCAACTATAAACGAGTAGAAATGAGTGAATTTTTTTTTTTTAACAAATATTGTTCATTTACTATTATATAGAACACAAGTTAAACCCAAGCTCATCATTGAACTAAATTACATACTTAAACTTGAATCATTTTATTGTCAAACAAGCTCAAGATTGTTTACGAGATATTTGATTTACTTATACCTCATAATACAAAATGATATCATTGCCCTCACGACTAAACCAGTTTTACTCATAACACTCCCCCTCAAGTTGGAGAAATTATAGAGTCTTCTGGTAGATCACGTCACTTGTCCACTATTCTATTAAAAAACTTCCACTTGTTTAAAATTGTTGAGTCAGTAATTAATTTTTGTTTAAAAAAATTTTATAACTAAGAATTTTAAACAGGTAGAAGTTTTAGTGAAATGGTGAACCACATCACTTGTCCACCATGTGAATCTTATAATTTCTCCTCAAGTTTGGGCATATCAAGCTAGGGCATATATATCCATATGACCCCAACTTGTTACTTAACAAATCTACATGAGCTTATCACAATGGTTTCATGACCATATTAAGAACTTGATCCCCTTTAGAGGTATGCAATGTAGCAATTATACCACTCTCCACTTTTTCTTGAACAAAATCAAAACTCACCCCTATATGCTTGATACTTTCATGAAACATTGTGTTGGAAGCAGTATGAATAACCAGGGATGGAGCCAAGGGGTTCGAAGGGGCAATTGCCCCCTTACCTCCTCCAAAAACTCCTTTAAAATAGGAGATTGAGTAAAGTTGCCCTCTCACCGAAACAATTTGCAATAAGGATAACCTCACCTTAGTGTAACCTCATTGGACTCTTAACAATTTTTTCTTCAATTCAAAGAGATAATTCCGTAACCTTTCTTTTCTTGAATTCTCAGTAACCTAATTGAGGTTTTTTCTTTTTTCTTTTTCTTTTTTTTCTTTTTATACACAATTTTTTATTTGTGAAAATTTTGATCCACATGAGTGTAGAGTGTAGTGTTTATAACTTATCTCTATTATGTTAATCAAGTTTTTCCAATTCAAATCTTGTTTCTAATTCCCAGATTCGCCATAAAATTAAAGGAGTGATAAGTATAAGTATAATATATGAAAAAGGATAAAGCAAAACAAAGATATAACATTAAAAAAGAAAAAAAGTCACGGCACTTGTGGTCTTCTCTCCATATCACAACTATATTTTTAAGTTCAAATAGAATTCTATCTTCCTCACTATACGGGTGCCATATTTCCATTTAAAATAATTATAAAAAAAGAAAACACACAACACACAAACCGAATAATGTCTAATGTCTCTATCTCTTCACTAATTTTTTCACTTCAATTCCTAGAGTCTTTTACAGTTTTAACTTTTAAACTCTAGTATTTTGCTACTCAAGTTTTATAAATAACTAGTTGCTAACTCGAGCAATGCACGAGAACTTACCTATTTGTGAGGTAAACTAAAATAATTTTATAAAATCTTAAATTGATTAAGAAACTACATCATTGCATGATTTGCTCTTGTATGACTTCAATTTGTATTACAATTTGATGAAGAAACGTTTGCTTGAACGTGCAATAGCTTACAAAAAATTTGTCAAACAGTTTTAGATACTAAAAAAAAATAACTCAAAAATTCAGATATTAAAACTTCTGAAATATCAAAAAATATTAAAGAATCAAATGATTCGCTGCTTAGGAATTATTGAAACAAAACAAAATATATATGACTAAACAATAGAGAAATATAAGAGAAAAATGAGTCATATTCAAAAGAATAATTTCAATTATTGGAAGCTTTTTTTATCTTGTATGATGGGCCAATAATGTGTACACCCCTTTGGTAACTTAATCAAATTAATTAGGCAAGTGAAATTAATTAGATTCAATTATATATAATAAGCGTGATAACACAAACAAATCACCAACTAAGTTAAATATAGCGGAAAATAAATTTGACACAGGTGATTTGTTTACGAATGGGGAAAACCACCAAGACAAAACTCCACCAGATGAATTTTAGGTCACCACTTCCGAGAATCTACTATTGTCAAAACAAGTAATTACAAGTAAAAGGAATCTCAGTACCTAATACCAACTTACAGTTGAACCATTACCGTAATAACCAATTGGACTTGTAATATAGTGATAATCTCTCATTTCAATGCACGGCTCCCAATACGTGATTAACCAAATGATGCAGGGATCTAAATACATGACTAACACACAAACTTGAGGAAGATGTTGGCTGCAAAGTTATTCAGTTCATCCAATGATGAAGATTAAGAAGCTTATTGGTTACAAAACCCTTAGCGCAAAGACGCAGCAGCTTTTACAAGGAATATGATGAACTAGGGCAAATTTTGTCTCTGGTCACAATTTGCATACACAATCAATTTGCATTGAGTTGCATCACTTTGCATCACCTTTAACAGCCTTTAAAATAATCCTTATATATGTCTAAAGTTATGAGAGAAGAAACCCTACACAAATACACATGGATATGCATGAAATCAGATCTAAAAATCTGAATTTCGTAAGTCTCAATAGATACAGTTTCTGTCGAGCATTAGCGTTAAATCTCGATAAATGTCATTTGCTGAGCTATTTGTCAAGCTTTACTGAACAACACTTTTTCATTTGTATCTTGGACAGATTTGCATAACTTCAATACTAAACTTAAACTCTTATTCCTTGAAATACTAAACATCCTAGATCTACCCAATTACAAGTAAAGTGTGTTTTGTCAAAAGATTAGCCAATTTACATATTATATGTCTCTAACAATATCCACATATGTTCTAACAAAAAAAGGCTAAAGAAAATTTGGTGATTCATATACGAAAATTACTTTTAAAAAAATATGTGAAAAACTATAAAATAAAATTTTATTTTAACAAAGTAGAGGAGAAGAAAATAACATAAGAAGAGCTCATACCTCTACTTAGTTTTTTTTTTTATAAAAAAAATATATTGGGGTTTGCATTGTTTTATAGTGTTCATGATTAACCTTGCAAATTTGGAGATAAATTATCAATGTTTGAGTTTGAATTTGATAGGCCAAGAATGTATTGACCCATTGTGATAAATTAACCAATTGATTTAGCCAAATTAATTAATTAATTCAATTAACATACAAAACGCGTGGAACAAATCACCAACTAAGTAAATATGCAGTGGAAAATAAAGTTGACACGGTAATTTGTTTACAAATAAGGAAAATCAACACAGCAAAAATTTCACAGGGTGATTTTCAGGTCACCACTCCCAAGAATTCACTATTATCACAACAAGCGGTTACAAGTAAAAGAATCCCAGTACCTTATACCAACCTATAATTGAACCCTTACCCCAATACCGAATTAGACTTGTTCTGTAGTAACAATCTCTCCATTTTCAATGCACAGCTCTCAGTATGTGACGAACCAATTCGATGTGCAAATCCCAGTACGCGGCTTACTTGCCAACTTGAGAAAGATGTTGACTGTAAAGTTTTTCAGTTCATCACACGATGAAGATCATGAAGCCCCTTGGTTACAAAACCCTACAGTGTACAAACACAGAAGCTTCTTCAAGATAAATATGAACTATGGCAAATTCTGTCTCCAGTCACAATTTGCATGAACAACTTTGCTTCACACTCGCACAATCTTTGACGGCCCTTAAAATAATCCTTATATATATATATATATATATTTAGGATTGTGAGAAAAGAAAGTTTAAACATATACACACGGATTGGATGAAAATTAGAGCTGAAAATCTGTTTTTCATAAATCTCGATAGATAGCTTATCTATCGAGCTAACTATCAAGTATCGGGCTTAGCAGCTTTTAAACCTCGATAGATACTAGCTGTCGAGATTTAAAATCCAGCACTTTTTCACTTGTTTCTTGGACAAACTTGCATGGTTTTAACACTTAAACTTGAAACTTTGTTTTTTGAAGTATTAAACGCAACCTAGATCTACCCAATTACAAGTAAAGTGCATTTTGTCAAAGGATTAACTAATTATATAAAATACTGACATATGTTCTTAACATGATTCACATATATCCTAACAATCTCCCCCTTTGGCAATCAGTAACAAAACCATAACAAACAAATGAACATATAAGAGAAGTCATAAATCACTCAACTCATACGCACTTGTTAAATACAACAAAATCCATCATAACACAAACTCTTGAAAAACTTTGCAAGTAGAGAGTTTATGGCAAGAAGACTTTGATAACCTGTATTTCTGAAACACTTTAAACTAAACTCATCCGGCATCTTAGTGTGAAACAGAAATAATAGATTGCATACATTAAATAAGAAACATATGTATAAAGAGAGGAAAGAAACAACACGTGAAGAGAGAGGTGAAATGTGATAACAACATCATCAAATATATATATCAAAGATAAGTACGATGTTTGCTATCACTAAATGGTCACAAGACCAATGTACAAGAGATAATGTATCTAAAAGAGAAAGAAAAGAAAAGATACAAAAATCCTCACTACATCCCTTATATACACTCCCCTATCACAAAATCTCCTATACTAACCCCCCTATGTGTATGACTACTCTCATATCAAAACTACTCCCCATTTTTGTCACGAGTGACAAAGGGTAAGTATATCAAGTAGACATCTCATCATCATTGGGTGAACCAGCACCATCGTCCTCATCAACACCATCACTGTTGGCGCCATTGTCACTCTTATCCTCAGAAGCCGATGGAGATGGAGAAGAAGCAACCGTGAAACCACCCATGACAGCCTGTCGTCATGCGATACAACCAATACGGGTTTCACCTGACACAACTCATCACTAAGAGTGTCAAGGTGAGCATCCATGCACACAAGCTGTGCCTTGATGGCCTCAAGTGTCACTCCACCCGTCAAAGAATAAGGAGTGGAGGTGGAAGGAGCTAAAGAAGTCAGAGGAGTGATCAACAGTAGCGACGGATGAAGCTGAGCCGCACTTCGTCTAACAGTAGCGGCATCAATGGCACCCATAACGGAGAAGTGATTAGACATGGGACAGGGGATAGGAAAATGGCGAATGATCCTCGTGATAGTCGAAGGAAAAATGAGCTTATCACGGGTTGCCTTATCCCTATAGACATCTATAGAGGATAAGATGAAGTGAGAAGGGAAGTCAATAGGAATGTCCTTTAAGAGGGACAACAAAAACCGAGCACAAGGCTCTATGATAGTGTTATAGTGAGACAAGGGATGAAGAATAAATGTTATCACCATGTTAAGGAATCTTGGACCTTTTGCAAAGCCTGAGTAAGGAGTGTTTTGACGGTCACCCCAAGATGAAGGTGTTTCAGAAAAGAGAGATGAAAGTTCGTCTTTGGACACAGTCCTTAGACAATCGCAACTAGGGTAGGCAGGATGCGCTACCCTAGGAACGTGTAGTACCTCGAATATAAGATCTAGAGTAACTACAATGCGTATACCCCGAATGCAAATGACAAATTGGGGTATAAACTAATCAAATCCATGCATGTTGGAGTAAAACTCTTGTATGATCACAGAAGGGCACGTGATCGGGACGCCACATAATGACTCCCAACCCCTACTATAGATGACAATGGGAAGGTCAGTATCGGAGAAATCCAATAGGATGACTTGGCATTCCGAATGAATGCCTTGTCTAAAGAAGTTCTCCGAAAAGTCCTTTCGAGCTTTATCATCATGGAACCGAACAGAAGAAGGAGTGGGGTTAAAGGAAGAGGATGCCCCAGAATGAAGAGGGTTTTGGGACGGAGTGGCTTTTCATTTAGGTGTCATGATGCAACTAACCGAAAGAAAGAGAAAGAAAGGGAGAAAGGGAGAAAGAGAGACACACAGAAAAGCACCAAACAAATCAATATATAGGAATATACAGAAAAGAAGGTACGTATGCATGACCAAGTGACATGCAAACTTAAAAACATCATGGGCTCAGCCCAATCCAAATCTAACAGTACACAGCAAATCAACATATATAGCACACATCTATAATGCATGAAAATATAGTTATAATGCAAGTGTGTGGCAATGCATGACATTTAGGATAATATAAACATAACCCAACTTAAAAATTTCACTAAAACTTCATCAATTTCGAAAAACCCCAAAAATTCTTCAAAAACTTAGGTCTAATGTGTGAAATGCATGAAGAATGAAGGATTTAGGACTCTTATCACAGAAGAAACTCTTCACACAAGGAAATGAAGTTTGGAGTGAGAGAGAAGTGTTTGGGAGGTGAAAAGACACAAACTATCAAGAGAGATCGAGGAGAAATGAGAAAAATGTCGCGCAGACACTATATATAGAAATCTTCGCAGCTCGATGGATCGAGAGGTGTCAAGCTTTAAAAATGCATGTATTTTTTGTCGAAGAGCTGTCTAGAATCTGTCAAGAGGTGTCCATAGCTAAAGGATCTCGATGGATCGAGTTAGCTATCAAGCAGTTATCGAGCATCCAGAAAGTTTCTCGATTGATCGAAGTAGCTATCAAGAAGCTGTTGAGAATGCGATAAAAAGCAGCTGAAAGGTATCGATAGATAGCCTATCTGTCGAGAGGTGTCCAGCAGCTGTCAAGATTGCTTAAAACTAGTTTTTCAAGAAGAGGAAAACACAGACATGAATGCAATCAAGCAAGCTACATAACCAAAGATCTAAACAACATTTTAAACTCTCAAAATCAACTCTCAACTAGAAAAATATCAAGCACATAGATCCAAAACACACATACACACACACACTAAACAAGTCTAACCAATTTTATATTTCAAAAATAAGTTAAGACGGTTTAGTGAGTATACATTAACACATGTATTCCTTATGATGGTCAAATCACATTGTACCTACACATGTATCAAAAGTAGTAAAGAATATTGCGTGTTGTGAGTGAAAAATATCGCAAGATTGCATAAGTGTCTATACGTTATGATGATTTGAGATATGAGAAAATCACTTTAACTCACACACAATCATAACTGTTTGATGGGGACTATCACCTTCGTGGTACATCCTATGACTCCCACATCTCCTAGAATACATGCTAGCAATCATATATAAACCATTTTGATTCTTTTTGCTTTTTGTTGTTCTTTGCATATTTTTCTTTTAAACAAACCATGCATAGGCATATAAGAGATAGAAAAGAAATACCCAATGATGTTAAGCATTTGACATTCCACTTTTACTATGCCGAAGTATGCAAATGTCATTTCATGATTGGCAAGCAATAGTGATGAAATGGTTATTTATGCCTTTCTTTTAGGATTTTCTAGTCATTCCCATCAAAAAGAGTGATACAAGTGTTAAGCACAAGAGATTACTTAATCTTACTCATCAAAAACATGAGCCACAAAACTCACTTGCTTAGTTATGCATAAAAATGCTTATCTAAGTTACAAAAGATATAAAGTTTATAAGACTTTGTTTCAATGGTCATCCAAGGTACACATATATTAAAGTACACAAACACACACTGTTTTTGTATTTTTCTGATTTTTCAATTTTTTTTTATATATTATATGAAAAACAAAATAAAGCAAAACTGAAAAGTAAACAAATAAAAACATGTTAAATAAAGCAATGCATAAAACTAGACTGACTCAAAACACGAAAGCAAAACACACAAGTAATGCAAAAACAAAAACAAGAAGGGGAGAGAGAAAAAGTGACAGAATTACTTGGAACCTTTTTCCTTCCACACCTTGAAAAAACCTTTCCGTTTAGCAAACCCTTGATCCGACGGTGAGGGGGAAGAATTGAAACTGTTCAAGTTTGAAAGTAACATGAGGACTTTAAGAAGATCTCCAAGAAGATCTCCAAGAGGAGCAAAGGAGGATGGAAGTTGATTCTGGTTTCCCGACGAGATCATGTTGTTGCTCTGTTAAGTGGCTAACCACTTATAGCAATTAGATCAAGTATGTCTAGTTGCTTCACAATGATGACAGAAATGCTGTCTTTTTCTGTCTGGGTTTTTGAGTATTTCTCTTCTTAGTCCTAGGGTTTTTAACCTCTTCTTATCAAACTTAGAGGGTGCTCCTAAGATAGAATTGCCCTTATCTATGTTCTCACTAACTAATTCATTTTTAACATCATTGTTCTAGTTTCAATATTATTAGTAGAAGGAACAAAAATAGTAGTACTAGTAGAAGCAATACTAGGAGAAGAGAAATCATACCCTAAACCGGTTCGATTGGAAGCAGATTTCTGAAGACTGAGCATCTCATCGAACTTTGCAATTGAAGTTCTTTCCGACTGGGCTCTAACTTGGAACAGTTCTGCCTCGAGCTTCTTGGTGTTCTCAACCAAGAAATTATTCTCAAATCTCAGTGCTCCAATGGTCTTATTTGCTTCATCAAACTTTGTGAAGATTTCTTCTCGTTCAAGCTCCACTTAACTAAGCTTCTTGGTGGCCAACATATACAATTTCTCATGCTTTTCCAAGACCTTGTATAACTTTGCATAGGCTGTGTGGATGTCACCTTGTTCATCCATCTTTTCAAACTTAGACTCCACCAAATTCCTCTTCTTCATCCACATCTTCAACAATTCCTTCAGTAGGATTCACAGTGGCAGTGAAGACATTTAGAATTCCATCATCCTCATTATCAAAATCATCATCAGGCTTAATGTCGCTCAATATAGCAGTAAGTGCCTTACTCTTCCTAATAGTCTTAAGATATGTAGGGCACTCTTGTTTCATGTGACCAAAGCCCTGACACCCAAAGCACTTTGGTCCTAAGGGAACAGTGTACTGATCGCCATCCATAACATCTTTCTTCCCTTTGTCTTGGCTTTTGAACTGCGAAGAACTGGATTGCTTTCGGTCCTTGTCAAATCCTTTCGCGTTGGCATTCTTCATAAACTTCTTGAACTACCCTATGATATAGGATTTCATCTTAGAATTTTCATCATCTGAAGACTCATCAATGTCACTGCTCTTGGCTTTCAATGCCATGCTCTTGCTCTTGCTTATTTCTCGATCCTTGTCAAACTTAACTCATAGGTCTGCAGATTGCCAACCAACTCTGTCAAAGGAATTTTGTCAATATTCTTTGATTCCTCAATCATGGTAATCTTGGCATGAAATCTCTTGGGTAGAAATCTGAGCACCTTTCTCACAATCTTAGGTTCAGGAATAATTTCCCCAAGATTAAAAGCTGAGTTCAATATGTCCTTGAGCTTAGCATAGAACTCATTGAATGACTCATCCTCCTCCATCTTAATCTCTTTAAAGCTCATAGTAAGCCTATAAAGGTTTGAATTCTTGATAGCCTTGGTTCCTTCATAGGTTGTCTGAAGAATGGTCCATGCTTCCTTAGCAGTTTCAGTAGAGGATATCTTCTTAAACTCCTCATTCATGATTGCACTAAATAGAGCATTCAATGCCCTGCTGTTGAAGTTTGCAGTCTTGATCTTAGTATCATCCCAATCGTCCGGCGATTCCGTAGGTTTGGTCCAACCTATCTACACAACTTGCCACACATTTTCATCTAATGATTGCAAGAAAGCACTCATACATACTTTCCAATATGCATAATTAATGCCATCAAATAAAGGAGATATAATAAGAGACTGTCATCTATCCATGACAAACAGGGGTCAATGGATCACACAGTAAAAATTAACCCTAATCAGAGTGTACCTGTTCTAATACCACTTGATAGGCCAAGAATGAATTGACCATTTGTGATGAATTAACCAATTGATTTAGCCAGATTAATTAATTAATTCAATTAACATGCAATACGCGTGATAGCATAAACAAATTACCAACTAAGTAAATATGCAATGGAAAATAAAGTTGATACGGTGATTTATTTACGAATAGGGAAAACCAACACGGCAAAAACTCTACTGGGTGATTTTAAGGTCACTACTCCCGAGAATTCACTATTATCACAACAAGCGGCTACAAATAAAAGAATTTCAATATCTTATACCAACCTACAGTTGAACCCTTATCTCAATTCCCAATTGGACTTGTTCTGTAATAACAATCTCTCTATTTTTAATGCACAGCTTCCAATACGTGACTAACCAATTTGATGCGCGAATCCCAGTACGCGGCTTACTCACCAACTTGAGAAAGATGTTGGCTGTAAAGTTCTTCAGTTCATTACACGACGAAGATCATAAAACTCCTTAGTTACAAAACCCTACGGTGTACAAACACAAAAGTTTCTTCAAGAGAAAGATGAATTAGGGCAAATTCTGTCTCTAGTCACAATTTGCATGAACAACTTTGCTTCACACTTGCGCAACCTTTGACTGTCCTTAAAATAATCCTTATATATGTTTAGGGCTGTGAGAAAAGAAAATCCAAACATAAACACACGAATTGGATGAAAATCAGAGCTAAAAATCTGTTTTTTATAAACCTCAATAGATGATAGCTTATCTATCGAGTTAGTTGTCAAGCATTGGGTTTTAGCAACTTTTAAATCTCGATAGATACTAGCTGTCGAGATTTAAAATCCAACATTTTTTCACTTGTTTCTTGGACAGACTTGCATGACTTTAACACTTGAACTTGAAACCTTGTTTCTTGAAGTATTAAACACATCCTAAATCTACCAAATTACAAATAAAGTGCGTTTTGTCAAAAGATTAATCAATTACATAAAATATTGATATATGTTCTTAACATGATTTACATATGTCCTAACAGAATTTAAGTTGGACTTATTAGAGAGATAGAATTTAACTATTTGTTAAGTTTGGATTAAACAAAAATAATTTTGTTTTAAAAAAATGATAATGATGGATTTGAGTTTAAGTTGGACTTGTTAGAGAGATAGATTTTCACTTTTTGTTAATTTGGATTAGACAAAAATAATTCTATTTAAATAAAATGATAATTTTATTTAAATATTATGCTGACGTGAAAAATTATGAGAGTTTCAAATGTTTCGGATTAAACAAAAATAATTTCATTTTAAAAAAATGATAATGATGAATTTGAGTTTAAGTTGGACTTGTTAGAGAGATAGAGTTTCACTCCTTATCAAGTTTGGATTAAAAAAATATATTTTATTTGAATATTGTGCTAACGTAGAAAATTGTAAGAGCTCTAGAGGTTTCGGTTATATATATATATAGAATAGTCGCAGGCCTACTCGATGCATGAGAATATACAACTATTTTGTAACGTGTTAAAATGTATGGTTTATTTTCCAAAATGTACTGGATTATTTCTAAAATTATTTTTCATCTCTCCATATTTACAAATATATCATTCTATTATTTTGAGTTTTTTTTTTTTTTTTGAAAAATTTAAGTGTATTTGATTGATATTATTCCATTTTATTTTTATTTTTATAAAAGATAGAATTACTACTCTTTTTTCAAGTGATCTATATTATTCAAACTTTTGTATAGTTTGTTATGATTTTTTTTTCTACAACTAAAATTTTTAAGTTCCAAAATTAATTATTTGAATTTCTAATTTTTTGAAGAAGATTATTATGATAACCAAACCTCATCATATATTTACAATTGATATTACTCAAATAATTTATAGACACATTCAAATACATAATCATGTAAATTTTATTTTGATGTAAACTCAAATTCTCACTTCTAAAATATCTAAAAATTAACTCAAACCAAAACTATAAGAGGGATAAAGAGTACATGTGATAAATAACTCAAAAAATACATCACAAAAGTAGAGATACAATTATATATATATATATATAGATATATATCAATCTAAAGTAGAGTTGCAAGAAAGAATTAATAAGAGAGAGAGAGAGAGAGTAATCACCTTTTTTTTTTGAAGAGAATATGAGACAAATAACAAAATTATATAAAAGAAGATAAGTAGAAGAATATTCAAAAGAAAATGTATAGTTGTAAACACCAAATTATCAAAGTCATGCTATATATTAGAATAACTTTAAATCATTCTATAATTTCATAGGATAACATGTAAAAAAAAAATTTAAATAAAAAGATAAAAATTAAAATATAACCAAATCATATCAATCTCAAGTAGAGTTATACATAAAAATTCATCAATCTAAATTAGAGGTGTACTAAAGTATTAAAAATTCATCAAAAGAAAGAATATATATATATATATATATATAGAGAGAGAGAGAGAGAGAGAGAGAGAGAGAGAGAGAGAATTTGTCTTTTTATGTGAGAAAAATATAGATTGAATGGAAGAGAATATAACAAATTTTTATAGTAAAAAAAATGGGGAGAAAAAAAGTCAAAATAAATGGAAGATGAAGGGATTAAAAAATTAAGTAATCTTGTTTGGGAGTAACATGGAGGGAATAGAATGAAATCATTTTATGACAACATTACTATTAGACCCCTATTTTAAAATAAATGGTTGAATATATAGGAGTATTTTGAGAGTTTTAGTAAAAAAATCATTAAAATTTAATTTTATTCCCTCCCATTCCTCCCAATTTCTGGGGAATAAAAATTTGAGGTTTTAAGGGAATACAGAGGAATGAATATTCTCTCCTACCCATTCCATTCCCTCCTACTTAAACTCCCAAACA
This sequence comes from Quercus suber, assembly GCF_002906115.3. Lineage (NCBI taxonomy): Eukaryota > Viridiplantae > Streptophyta > Magnoliopsida > Fagales > Fagaceae > Quercus > Quercus suber. The sequence continues at coordinate 69,362 of NW_027070123.1, forward strand.
AATAAATAGACTTTTCATTCCCTCAATTAAAACTTCCAAATAAGGAAATGGAAGAATATTCTAAAATTATTCTTTTAATTCCTTTCCATTCCATTCCATTCCCTCCTCTCAAACGGCCTCAAAGAATAGAGAGAAAATTAAAGTCTACATAATCTATATCTATATATATATCTAAAAGCTGAAGCGTAGCATTTTTTGTTATTATACTCATATTGCACCACTTCATCCGCCATGTCATTGATTACGTAATCATTCTTTTTCTTATTTACTAATTTTTATTCCTAAACTTTTTTGACAATATTAAATATATAAATATTTTTTTGAGAATATATTAAATATATGTATAGATTGACTTTTCACATTTATCTTGAGCGGTTTTAACTTTATATATAACTTTGCCTTTACATATTTATCTACTTTAATTTAGATATTATAACTAAGCAATAAAATCAATGAAGAATCTAAAATAAAATACAATGTCTATACATATCTATCTATACTATTATATAATAATGGAAGTTTTAAAATAAATTTTACAAAAGCTCTTTTTGTGTCATGTCATTAGCAATCTTTTTTAATTTTTTGCAATTTTTACTTTGTTTAACCTTTCATCTTTTTCAACCATTGTCTTCAGTTCAATTTTTCATCTTCTCCAATTATTGGCTTCTTAAAATTTCATTTGATTTCCTTTATAAATTTATAAATTTTCTTATTCATATCTTCATAAATTCTATGATTTCACTGTTTTGAACCTTTCATCTACTTCCACCCTTCCAACCTTTCATCTTCACAAATTCTACGGTTTCACTTTTTTGAACCTTTCATCTACTTTTACCCTTCCTCTTCCAATTTGATTTTCTTATAAATTTCTTTAACTTCATTTCCACCCCTCTCCCCTATTCCTTCCAAGTTGTTCATTGCAAAAAAGGTCAATTCTCTCTCTCTCTCCAATTTTGTCTCTTTTGATGTTTTTATTTTATTGTTTCAACCACTTTTTCCCCTATAATGGTTCTTTTTGTTATTGTTGATTTAATTGTCACTTCACATTTGTTTCTCTTTTTGGCAAATTTGTATAAACTTTTATGCATATTTAGGTATTCCAATTCCCGATAAAAAAATTCATTTTTTTTTTAGTGATTCAATTAGATGTTAAACTATGAGATTTTACTAAGTTTTGTTTACTTTTGAATCATTTTGTGTGAACAAAACTGTAGTTTTTGTAGAGAAAGTATTCTTAATAATTGTATTAGAAATACTCTATAGTGCCACTTATTTAGATAAAAGCAAAGGTTAATCAAATGGAAATAATTGAACGAGTGACATATTTTACCTTTTGCAATTGTATTTTCATTATTGTTGTTGTTATCATTATTAATTATTATAATGATGCACATAGAAATTTAATTATGAGATTTTGCTAATAATTGTTTATTCTATAATCTTTTTGAGTGGACAAATTTGTAGTTTCCACAGAGAAAATAATCTTAATAGATTATAAATAAAAATTTATTTTCCTAATCAATCAAATTAATTATTGTTAAGCAATGATTGATATGAAATTTTGCAAAATGATGATTGATGAGACATTATTTTTTTTGCAAAGCATATTCATATAAATATGTTTTGATTCAATGTATTTTTATGGATGAATTGAGATAAGTAATGTATTCAAGAAAATAGATCATGATTATACTTTGTATACTTCAAAAGAGATAGATTGGTTTGGAAGTAAAGATAACATTAAAATAGGATGCTAGAAGTTGAAATTTATTAATGCAAGGAAAAAGCTATTTTTCTCATTCTTTTCTAAATGTCATAATTGGAAAATTTTAATCCACACTATATTCTATCACTAGCAAATTGGCTCATAATATGAATAGATGAAAATAATCTTAATATAATATATATATAATTTTTTATTTATAGGGAACAAAAAATTCATTACTTAAAAAAAACACTATTTTAGTCCTAATATACAATTTAATGAATACTTTAAAAAATAAATTATATATTACATTTTATTTTGAAATAATTAGATATTTTCGTGCATCGCGCAGAGTTGCGAGTAGTAATTTTTTAAAAGCAATCAAACCACTGACGAGGTATATAACTTTTCAAGCATTACTATTCTTTCAACACTTTTATATTTATTCATTTTATCAATTTATTTTGGAGTAATCAAATTACATGTTTTAACTTAATGTACATAGATTTAATTAATCTATTGAATTTCTTGATTTCAATCTTGTTCTTAATCTTGCCCTCTCTCAACTAAAATCCTAGCTCCACCACAGTGAATAACTGCATGATTGTCACAAATTCGCAATACATAATCATAGGCACTTGCACAATAAAACTCAATTCCTTTATAAGTTGCTTGATTCACATGAGTTCACATGACATATGGGTCATAACTCTCCATATTTAGCCTTTTTTACTAGAGCGGGACACCACACTTTGTTTCTTACTTTTTCATGTGATCAAGTTCCCACCTAAGAAAAAGCAACATCCTGTAGTAGATCACATATCTGAAGGTGATATTGTCCAATCCAAAGCTATAAAGGCCTATATATACAAGCAAATGTCATTGCTATATATAAGAGTCCACATTTGGGATGACCTTAAAGATATTTCACAATTCAAAGGATAGCCTCCCAGTGTGGAAGGTGTGGCATTGCCATGCACAGTTACTACACTAAGAGCAAATGATATACTTGGTCAAGTGATGGTGAGGTCTTTGCATAAGCTAGCAACTGCCCAAGATCCACGCGCTGAACTTGTTTAATAGTTGAGTCAAAACTTAGGCTTAAACTTTGATCATTTGAAAACTAAATGAATGTAAACAATTTTCCACTCTCTTTCAAGTTCTACCTAATCTATTCACAAACATGTCAATTCATTTATAACCCTACAAGCATTCCAAAGTAGACAAGACAAATGGGTCAGATCGATCAGGTTCATGTTTCGGGTTCATGTTTAGGTTTGATTGGACCAAATTCAGGTTAGAAATGGGTTGTCTTAAACAAGTTGCAAACCCTATGTCCCATACTCAAACTTTTAAGGCTTGGGTCAACTTAGTATGATCCATACTTTTTTCACATGCCAAAAATACAAAAAAAAACTTGATCACATCGTCATTGTATTCCTTTCAATACAAATAAGATAAAGAATAATGAAAATAATAAAACATGAAAGCTAAAAAAATACATAAATTTGTTAGTTTACATAGTTCAATGTTTCACTAATATAATCACCACAAAAAAAAAAAAAAAAAAAATAATCACCACCAAAAAAAAAAAAAAAAAAAACCTAGATGCTATGGATCATATTAAGAGAATTTACTAGTTAAACTAATTGAAGCCCACAAAATATGAAATAAATTTAATTACTTATTCTCTTGAAAAAAGAAAAAAGAAAAAAGAAGAAGAAGTTCAATTTCCTGCAAAGATAACTAACAATATAAAAATATATGTATAAAACATAACACGTTCGGTATAGAAAAATTGGTCAATAATTATGTTAGTATTTTCATCTGAAATACAAAATTTTAATATGCAATAAAGAAACGTCCAAGTCTAGGCCCTTCCAAATGCAAGTGATGTTGGGAATTTTTGTTGTTGTTGGTTGACACTATTTGAATTATTATAATAATACTCTAATTCTTTAAACAATTACAAGTAGTTAGGTAAAAAAGAGAAGAAATTAAAAACAAAAAACAATAAAAAAGAAACCCTTGAAAAAAAGGGTCAGTTCGTTAACCTATGAGTCCAACCCAATTGAACCCGACATGTTTATTCAATTTTACATACAAAAAAATTATTGAGTGCAGTTAAAGTATGATAACTTACTCCTTATTTTTCTTACATACATGATGAATTTTACCATGAATTTAATTATTAGGATTTATTAAGACAATGAGAGAAATAAGCACCACGTTATCATATTTTAAGAACAACTTGTAATTACTTTCAGGTCGGTAAAATCTAGATTATTTTGCCTTTATATATTTATTTTTTTTGTTTTTTGTTTTTTGTTTTTCTAATGGGTTGAAAAGTCTCAATCCATATGATCATATTCTTTCTTTCGAGTTTGAAGGGCTAGTGGGTTCAATTTTCGAACGCAATTTTGCCAAACTATAAGAATAGCAATTGGCATAGGGTGCTGGTGTGGTGTACAGAGAAAATGTAAGGCAAAGTGGCTAGCCCTTAAAACTTAATAAATGATTTTTTTTTTCTTTTTTATTGAAATTGAAAACTTTTTATTAAAAGTATTATAAATAAAAGTAAAAATTAGCTAAAATAGTATGATGAAATATACTAACAAATATAATAGAGCTCATAAATAATAATAATAATAATAATTTAAATAGAGAGCATTCGCATCAGGTCTTTTATAAATGTGTAAAATACACATTTTGACAACTTATACACATTTTGCACCAAAAAATCCTTTACATCAGCTCTTTTAAAATCATTCAAATATGTGTAAAACTATAAACGAGCTACAGTACCCGTGTAAATTTACACGGGTACTGTAGCTCATGTATTTATTTTTTTAATAGTTTTTTTTTTTTCTCTCTCTCACTGCCACTCAGCTCCCTCTCTATCTATCTCAGACGCTGCCCTCTCTTTCTCTCCACAACTTTCATCCTCAGTTCTCTCTACCTATCTCACATCTCTCACTCTCTCGTTCAAAGCGTGCCACTGGAGTTCACAGCATGCCACCGGAGTTCACAGTGTGGCGAGATTGGCGCTGTGGGTCACAACGTGGCGGCGATGATCGATGATCAATGGCGGTGATGATCGATGGCAGCGATGATCGATGGCGGTGATGAGCGTGGCGAGGTCAATTGCGGTGAGGTCGATCGATGGTTGATGGTCGATGGCGGTGATAATCGATGGCGGCGATGATCGATCAATGATTTTTTCTTTGATTTTAGGTGGAGATCGGGGTTGATTTGATGTTGCTTTTTCTTTGATTTTGGTTGATCTGTGTGGGTGGTGATGATGGTGGCTGTTGATCTGATGTTGATTTTGGTTGTTGTGTGGGTTAATGGCTTTTGGTTGCTGATGATGGTGGTGATGGTGGCTGGGCGGTGATGATAGTGGCTGTGGGTCTGTGAGAGAGAGGGGCAATGAGGGAGTAATAATAAAAAATTGTAAAATAGAGAATATTTTATTGAATAAATGTGGAAAATAGATAAATTGATGTGGGTGTATTGTAAAAGTGGTCGTGTAAAATAGAAAAAGTAAGTTTTTTCATGTAAAATAGACATAGAATTTACAAGAGCTGATGCAAATGCTCTTAAATATCCTTATTTTTTAATTTGGAGCCAAACAACCATAAAGGAAGTTGATTGATAGAGTTTGTGAACTTGTGATGTGGTGTGAATGCAAGCACAAATCTAAAACGTAGGCTGTAGCCCTTAAAATTAAAAAAGAAAGGAGTTTTGGCGGGAGTTCACTTTCATTTTCGCACAAAAAAATATTCTCACAGGCTGTAGGAGTAGGATCAGCCCCCAAACAAACAGTCTCCACTCTCCACCCACAGTAAGATTAGAAACCCTTGTTCAAAATTCAAATCCCGCATCTCCTCAGAAGTCACTCAGAACCTGTTGGTGAGAGAGAGAGAGATCAATGGGTGGAGAGGATGGTGCGAAATTAAGCGTAGCGAAGAGGTCGTACCAGAGCGCCAAGGCGGAGGGTAATCGGCAGGAGGAGGCCAGGTGGGCGAACGTGATTGCAGACATCCTCAAGCAAAGAGGCGAGTACGTCACCGCCCTCAAGTGGCTCCGCATCGACTACCACGTTTCCATCAAGTACTTGCCCGAGAAGCACTTGCTGCCCACGTGTCAGTCCCTCGGCGAACTCTATCTTCGCCTCGAGGACTTCAATCACGCCCTCGTTTATCAGGTGCATATTGCCTCTCTCTCTCTCTCTCTTCTCTTTTTCTGTATATGTTTCAGAAAATCTGTGAATCTCATTACCTTAGCTGAGCTGATATAATTATACTAATGTTTTTGGCTTTAGAAAAAACATTTAGAGCTTGCCAAGGATGCCGATGATCTTGTTGAGCAGCAACGGGCCAGCACCCAACTCGGTCGTACTTATCATGAAATGTTTTTGAGATCCGAGGTTGACCATTTGTCTGTTCGGAATGCTAAAAAGTATTACAAGTCTGCCATGAAGCTTGCGGAGACTCTTAAGAGTAATCCGCCTGATAAGGAGAGCAAATTCCTCAAGGAATATGTTGATGCACATAATAATCTAGGTTTGGTTGAAATGGATCTTGATAACTTTGAAGAGGCCTTGAAAATATTAAGTGTAGGATTAAAGATTTGTGATGAGGAAGAGGTGGATGAAAATGATGATGGGCGCAGCAGGCTGTACCACAACCTTGGAAAAGTTTACATGGACCTCAGGATGTGGGATAAAGCTCGGGAGAACATTGAGAAGGACATAATGATCTGTAAGAAAATTGGGCATTGCCAAGGGGAGGCAAAAGGGTACATCAACCTTGGTGAATTGCATTATAGGGTTCAAAGGTATGAGGAGGCGCTTCGTTGCTACCAGAGAGGACTTGATCTGGCAAATTCCATGGAAGATGAGGATGCTTTGGTTAGGCAAATTGATGATAATATTCAAATTGTTAAAGAAGCTATTAAAGTAATGGATGACCTGAAGAAAGAAGAGCAGAATCTTAAGAAGTTGACAAGAGACATGGTCGTTGCAAGGGGAACTCCACGTGAGAGGAAGTGTTTGTTGAAGCACTATGCATCTCTTGATTGCCTCGCAGAGAAATCAAGAATGATATTTGATTGGTTGAAGGTACATACTCTGCTCCATACAAACACATTTTCTGTCTTTCTGCTCTTCTCAACGGTTAGATGAGTCTTCAGCAATAAATGTTGTATTTAAATTTGTTGGATAGTGTCACATTTATTTTCTTTTTTGAATTGGGGTTGTAAATTACATGCTTAGCTAGATATAATCTTCCTCAAACATTATCTTTGATAACTTTATCGTCTCCTCTCAACTAATTGGGTTTGTATGTATGTCAAGACTGATGCAGACAGTAAGTAGTAGGAAAAACAAGATTCGATTACCAAATGATTCAAAAATTGCGGTTTAGTTTCAATGTGGGGTTTCTTGTTACCTTTCATAGGCTACTTTAGTTGTTACTGAGTCTTAATATTAAGTTTCTTTTGGTTAGAAACTTGTTGGGTCAGTTTTAATAAAGTATACTAAAATATGTGTAGTTTGGTAATTTCCATTTTGTTTAGAAGTCCTAGTCTTTCTATGAAAAAGGTTATTTAGGACGGGTTTGGCTTACCTTTAGTGCATTAGTGCCAGATGGGCATGACACATGTCTTAAAATGGCCACGTGTCGGCTTGGTGTCTTGTTCAATGCACATGAGCATTGAATGGAAGCCTCACCCATTTAGGAGTCCTAGTCCTTCTAGGAGTAATAATGGCAATAGAGCCTTTATGTATTCAACAGAGATAGAAATAGAGAGATTGATGTACTCTTGCCACTCTGTTTCAGTGGCAGCAGGTGTATTGCTCTAATGTTGTTTCATTTTTAGACTTTCTGACCTTTTTGGACAGTTTCTTTCTGAATCTTGGGGCTGTTTTGTTTTGTTCTTTTTCTTTCATATAATCTTGCTTTTCTTCTCCTTTGGAGTGTCCTTAGTATACTCCGTGTACTTTGGCCTTGGCTTTTTTTCTTCTTTTTTGATTTAAAAAAGTTTCTTTTCTTACTGATTAAAAAAAAAGAAAAAAAGAAACCGAGGTGTGATTGTCTGGGGTTTATCTTGCTTTCTTTCTCATTCTATTTACTGTTTTAGCACTAAGCATCCTTCAAACTTATTCAAGATCCAATCTTTTTATTACCTAAGCCTACCTAAACCCTTAAACATAAATCCCTATTCAAGATCTCATCAAGGACTGCAATTTAGTCCTGAGGTCCTAAAGATCCTACATGACATTTTGCAGTCTTGAGATTTTGTTTTTGAAATACTTCAAAAATTCAACGGTCCATTATTTTTAATTGGAATGTGTTGGCTAAGATAATGAAACGAATACTACTTTGAAACTTGACCAGGTTAGATGGGAATCTTGGTCTTTGTTGGGTGTGGGAGTGTGATGCCAATAGGCAAGTCTCCATAAACTTTTTCAAAGTTGAATGCAGTTGGTGCAAGATGAATGTAAATGAAAAAAGTACATATCCCTCTCCGCCCACCAACCCTGTGCATGGTTTCTTTTTTCTTAAATCTTTGAGGCATTTTGCAAATAAATTGGATTTGCATGGCAAGGGAGTATTGCATTCATATTTATGCTACACATAAACAGTGCTTGATACATCTAACAGGCAATTGGAAGTTATGAATATTACCAAAGACTACATTATAGATTCTTGTACAATTTAATGCGGCTTTATTTCTTATTCAAATTTTATGTTTAGCTTTGTGAATATGCAAAAAGGAAGAAGAGAGTTGCAAGTGAACTATGTGACAAGGAAAAGCTGAGTGATTCATTGCTGGATATTGGAGAATCATACCAGAAGCTCAGAAAATTTGACAGATCCATTAAATGGTACAAGAAGAGTTGGGAAATATACAAGTCAATTGGCAACTTGGAGGTAAGTTGGTGTTTTGTTCTATCATCTTCTAACATATGATACGCATTAATTATTGTTTTTCTTAGATAAGGAGTAGCATGGAACTTTACTTGAAATCATTCTTATGATATATTTGTATGTGACCTTAGTACTAAAGTTGTACGTTTAATATTAGTTGCTTAAATTTCAGTAATAGTGATTGTTGTATAGGATAATTATAGGCATCACAGTTAAAGTATATGGGGGCAGTTCTGTCCATGGAATGTGCTGTGTATTTGTTGATTAGTGAATTTTCACTTTTGAGTTGATATTGATTTCAGGGGCAAGCATTAGCAAAAATAAACATTGGTTATATTTTGGACAGTGATGGTAATTATACAGGAGCACTAGATGCATTTGAAGAGAGCTACAGGTAATTATCTATATATATGTATATACACACACACAGAGATATATATATACATATACATATGTGTGTGTGTGTGTGTGTAGTAGGAAAGTTAAGAAACATTTGTATTAATTAATTCCTAATCAGCATGAGTAGTCAGAAGAGGAGCTTCTTTCATGCTGGGTGAGCAAGCCTAGATGTTTCTGACACATCTGGAACTATTTTGATCTTGTTTGCATCACCAAAATGAAACCTATTCAATATTGTAGAGACCCAAAAGGGGGTCTTGCAATCCATGGAATCCCACATCTTCTAGGGAAGCATATAGGGATGTGTTTATAAGGAGTGACCTCCCTTTAATGTGTAGATGTATTTTTTCCGACTACTGTGTGCTTTGGGGGAGAACAAATCTGTAAGGGAGTATGGGCTCCAAAACGGATAATATCTACACAGTTGGGGTGGGGTTGTTACAAATGGTATCAGAGCTGCTCCCTAGCCAGAAGTGTGGGCCCCACACATGAGGATGCATGTACCATAAGGGGGTGGATTGTAGAGACCCAAAAGGGGGTCTTGCAATCCATGGAGTCCCACATTGCCTAGGGAAGCACATAAGGAGTGACTTCCCTTTAATGTGTAAAGTCTTAGCGGACAATATGTACACAGTTGGGGCGGGGTCGTTACAATAAGATATGCATGTCTTCAGGCAATGGGCAATGCTGTTTTATTGTTATAATATGAAAGACTAATTGCTACAACAAACAAATTACAAGTGTATAGTAGTTCTTGTACTGTGGCAGTGAGTGTATGTTAACATAAATCAGTAAATAATCATAAAATAGCAATCTGTGGAAATATAAGTTCTTTATATTTCCATACTCAAACCCAATTAATTCAATTATTGATCAATGCTTATTTAATTATTATTATTGTTATTATTATTTGAGATCTCTCTCAGATGGGTGGGCTTTGAATGTCATTTTGAAAAATAAGCATGGGTATTTATGTCAATTCAATATTTTTAAAGCTGTAACAGTGCTCTAAAGAACCGTAACACTAAAGCTTGGAATTCCAGTTAAGCTTAAAGCTATTTTTTAAGTTTAAGGGGGTTCATATTGCTTCCAATGTGGTGATCTATGAATGGACCAAACATATCAAGCCATTGATATGTTCACGAAACCATTGTGCTAGACTTGTTATGTAACTTATTATTAATGAGTGTGTATTAGGGTTAAAGTACCTTTCATTCCTCAATAAAATTATTCAATTACTCTGCATAGATATAAATGGCATCAAATATATAAATTTGATCCTATTGCAATGGAAACTTTTTCTTGCATATATGGATAATTTGGTGAAACCACAGTATTAAATATATGATTAATCACTACACTAATTGAGCCTCCTTGAACTTTATGCTATTACAAGAATAATGCTCAATTTGGGGCACTAGTTGTGAATATTGACAAACCAGATTCAACCTGCTTTTGGCTGTATAGAAAGGATTAAGAACAGATGTCATCATGATCATCGTCTTATGTTTAAGTGATTCTTATCATTATGATTGTGCTTTATATTCATCCAAAGATATGTAATTAGAAAAAAAAAAAAAGGATCTAGCAGCAATAGCAGTAATTAATCCTTAAATATGCACAAATGCACCATTGTTAACTTAAGAGGTCAATGTTGCTTTGTGCTCATCTAGTTTATCATGTATTGCAGGATTGCCATTGAAGCTAACCTTCCTTCTGTACAGCTTTCTGCACTAGAGAATATGCACTATAGCCACATGATAAGATTTGATAATGTTGAAGAGGCCAGGTAATTTGGATCATGCAATCCTCTTTAACCATATAGACTAGCCATTAATTTTCTGTGATGCTGGAGGTGAAGCTTTGCAAGTTTTGCAGAATATAGGCCAAAACATTGATTTAAATTATAGTAAACTTAACTTGAAGGGACAATTTTTGGTAGTTCCATAAGCAAAATTAAGTTTTATGACCCTCCTTGGCCTTTTCTGTAAGTTTATTTATTTATCAAAAGAAACTATTAAGTTCGGTGAATTTTTTAATGGACTTTATACCACTTGGAAGTTATAATATTGCCTAAAGAAAGATGCTTCTGTGTAGGAGATTGCAGCTTTTAATTGACAAATTGAGGAAGTCAAAAGATAAAGAGCTTGAAACACATAATGTAGCAGAGGATTGCTGCTCTGAAACTTACACAGAAGGGAACTATTGTTTGTCAGAAAGTAGGTCTGATGCATGCTGCTCCCCAGAGATGAGTAAATTGAATTCTAGCAGATCAAATTCTGTAGCCAGTGTAGAAGAGTTGAATGATGATGTACCTCTGATTTCTCTGCTTCGGTCCTCAAAAAATTCACCCAAAATGAAAGCAGCTCAGTCAGAAAAGCACAATATTTCTACTCAGCCAGCTAAAGTTCTACCAAAAAGTTTGTCTATATCAACCAGCAATCAACAGACAGGTGTTGGTCGTAAACGTGCTCGTGTCATCCTTTCTGATGATGAAAGTGAAGTGCCATATGAGGTGGAGTGCTCAAAAGGAAGGCCTGATAAGTGTCCAATAGAGGCTGTTACTACATCTGATGAATGTAGGTTTAAACTACGAGTCCTAGCGACACAACACTCTTACAACATTCCCAAATCTGCATACTACCTCATATGTGGTTCATTAAAAAAAAAAATTAAATTAAATTGCAGATTGTGGAGGGCTCACGTGTGAGATGGTAGGCTAATTTAGGAATGTTGTGGATTTTTGTTGTGTCCCTAGCTTTATTGTTAAACTAATTTGTGCTTTGGACTTTTTACTGTACAAGCAGAATACTGAGCTGTATTTCTTACCTGATTGCAGTTAACAGTAAAAGTAATTCAGCAAGTCATGATTGCAAATTTCAGGTAAACAAGTCTCTTGCAATCCTTGATCAAAATTACTACCTCGTTCAAGTTGTTCTGTTGGTGTCTGGTGCTTAATCCTTTAGTTTGGCAGGTCTCAGCAACTGCCTCCAAATGTGCCACCAGGTCCTGCAATCCCGTTAATATTGATGAAAGTGCTGGTTCATACAAATCAAAGAGTCCTAATGTAGCCACCCCAAATGGCAAACCGTTCAGATCTTCAAGTAGTGCTGAAGTTTTGATTGCATCTGATTTTGCTGCATCTGGGTTTAAATGTGATATTGACCTCTCTGGAAACCTATTGCCTAAACATGATGCTTCCAATCTCAAGTTGCATACTTCTTGCGACAAACATGATGTGAGTGTTGCTAAAATTATGTGTACAAATGTATCTGAATAGTAATATGTGATTGCAATTTGTTGTATGCGCAATCGGCTAGAGACCGCACCTCTTGAATCGAAGGTCACTAGTTCGAATCTCCCATCCTCTCGTCTTGGGGGCCAAAACTTATATAGAAAAATGTCATATTTTGCTAAACGGTTTTCATACTGTTTGCACAGCATATTATTTGCAAGATTGACAAGGACCTGATACATTTAGAATCAAGCTTATGCATGGATGGTGATTATTTGAGCACTGAGGCCATGAAGGTTGAACTTGCATGCCTATACTACTTACAACTTCCCAGTGAAAAGAGATCAGAGGGTAGGCACTCTATTGAATATTACATGCTAGTATTTGCAAGTTATCAAATTTTTCGCATCTAAGGTATTTTTTACTCGCAAACCTGTCTGATTTAAATTAACAATGAAGTTAAATGCAATTCAATTATTTGTGAACATAAGAAAAAGTGGCGGAAAAATTTCAATTGTAGTTAAGATGACGAATGCATTTAACTGGATCCCTCAACATCTTGAGTGGTCCCCAATATGAGAAGGAGGTTTCAGATACTAGTATTTTAGTGTTTGAGATACGGTTGGCAGTGTATTAGAAATGGAGGGACATATAGAGTTGCTATAGTAAATTGGAGAGATGTAGTGGCACATATAGTGTTGCTGTAGTAACTTGGAGAAGCAAAAATGCTCTTTCTAATGGCATCTATGCTCAAATCATGCCTACTTTATTATTGGGTCGACTGCTTAAATCAAAAAGCTTGGCTTCCACACAATAAGCCTTGGCTACCTACTCTGTAAACCTTTGTATCTAAAGGAGACATGTGCAAGTTTTTTGTTTCCCTACTGTCATACTTTTCTCTCTTGTGATGCAAATCAGTAGAAAGATTGAAAACGTGGTGGGTGCAGCCAGCAACTCACTATTGTACTTGTTACATTGGTACTTTTATGTTGGTTATGATTTATTAATATGGTGGATTATTTTATTTCTCATTAGGTCTTTTGCCCATAATTCAGCAAATGAAATGTGGTGGAAGAGTTTTAGAATCCTTGGAAAAAATTGATACTCTTAGGGATCATTTGGGAAAAGTCTTGCTTGAAGCATTCATCGATGGTACGTGTAATTGCTTTATTACATTTCTTGATGTTGTGATTCATTTTCATTATTTATTGTGATTATGCTTAATGATTTCAAATTTTTATCATTGATCTGAAGGAAAATGGGTAGTTGTTTGACATGTTTTTCAGTATTAGGTGTTACATACTAAATGTTAGTGCAATGGTGAAGTCTTGAGCTGTTGAGCATCAGTCTATTTAATTTTTGAGAATGGATACCTCTTGCCAAAATGCCGCATGTTAGGACCATATCGATGTAGGATTTACATGTGGTTGTGATAGGCTTAGGGAAAGGATTTATGTGTGATTGTGTAGGTTTAGGAGCATTTGTGAATTTTATGGTTTAGTCTTTAGAACCTTTTGAAAGAGGTGTTAGGGTTCAATAATTATTAGAGTTTTGTAGGGAAGCTAAAAGATTTGATTTAGGGTTGCAAAGTGGTAAGAAGACACGGAAATCAAATCTGCCACGACCAGTGAACAGTGCCCATGCACATGCACAATATTTGGATAATGACATAATATGAGAGAGAGAGAGAGAGAGAGAGAGAGAGAGAGAGAGAGAGAGAGAGAGAGTAGGGCCAACTTGCCTCAATATTTGATTCATTAACTCTGTCTTGTTTGAGTACAATAACACACTTATAACTTAACCTTCCTAGTAGATTTAGAAATCCTATTTTGACTAGTAAGCCAAACCTTAATTGAATTGAACCGAAGTCCACCCATAAGGACCTGATTATTATTAATAAATAAAACCCAAGGACCACAACTTACAATTATAGAACTAGAAAATTACTTTTGACTTTAGAATAGCCAAATAATACATAAACCAAGATACTAAAAACTTAATTAACTAATATGGACACATATTCTTGGACTTTGCCGTAATTTTAAGCTTCCAAAGAGGATTTTTTTTTTTCTTTTTTCTTTAACAATGCTATGGCTGTGACATCACATATCAATGTAATGTGGTGAGAACTTCGATATAGTATAGAGGAAGGGTTTGAGAGGAAATCTCCATCAATAAATCAAGATTCCAACTAGCAGAAGAAAATAGGATTGAAGTTGGAACACCAAAACATTGATCTCTAGGCTCAAAGAGCTCAAGAGATATTCAAATCTAAAATTTCATAGATTAGATTAAAAAAAATATAGCCTACATTGGCCAAAGTAGGCTATATATAATGGTGTCTAGTTACCCTAGAATTTTACTGTTCATTTTACATATTCCAATCAAATCCTAACCAACCAACTACATTAAATGTCACATGCTAGTTTCATGAACTTTTAAAATACTCAATACATAAGACAGTGCACTAATGGGCCTTTTTAAATTCTTTTACTTCAATTTTCCATGATCTATTGGAGTCTTGGATACTGCTGTTCATCATTTCTTTCTATGTCAAAGTACATCAAGAAATAGTTCCTTGGCCTGAATATGCCAATAAGAACTTGTTCATAACAAACTTGAGAACTTTCCTTCAATTCATAACAATAACAATCCATGTAGAATAAATTATCATCATTTGGTATCATACAACTTTGTTCTAAAAATTGGTTCAACCTTGTCCTTACATCTCTTGGATCTTGGTGACCTAAGCTTCACTTGATAAATTCTTCCTAAACACAATCAAATAAGATTCAAAATTTATGCCAATAGAGGAATTATTAAAAATCACATCGTTCCAAGTGAAAATATCCATCTTGTCTAAAAAATTTCTCTTTAGAATTTTCATCAAACACTAGTGGGTTATTCAAATCAATATGTGTATGCAAACATTCTAGATCCAAAGAACACTCTTAGGACTTGCATGGTGGTGTGCATAACCCTCTTGAATAGTTTCTTTGATATGTGTTGAAATACACGCCTCTAATTTGATGTACACATAGTATGTGTATGGATTGAGAGTCTGAGTTCTAAAAATTGGTTCAACCTTGTCCTTACATCTCTTGGATCTTGGTGACCTAAGCTTCACTTGATAAATTCTTCCTAAACACAATCAAATAAGATTCAAAATTTATGCCAATAGAGGAATTATTAAAAATCACATCGTTCCAAGTGAAAATATCCATCTTGTCTAAAAAATTTCTCTTTAGAATTTTCATCAAACACTAGTGGGTTATTCAAATCAATATGTGTATGCAAACATTCTAGATCCAAAGAACACTCTTAGGACTTGCATGGTGGTGTGCATAACCCTCTTGAATAGTTTCTTTGATATGTGTTGAAATACACGCCTCTAATTTGATGTACACATAGTATGTGTATGGATTGAGAGTCTGTGTTTCTCACGTTTCACGTTTCTAGCATTTCACGTTTCCTTCTTTCTTTCTTTTTTTTTGTCTTTTTTTTTTCCTACACTTGTTTCCGCTTTTAGAGACAATCCACTGTTCATGAACAGTGCGCACACTGTTCACTCACTATAGCAACACTGTTCACGCACTATTCATGGGACCTACAATCACTTTATGCATTTAAAAATATTAAAAATAGGTTCCACGGCACTATTCACACATTTAAAAATTATTTTGTTACAGTGTTTTCAGTTTTCAGTTTTAGCAAAAATAAGTTATATTCAAACGGACCCATAGTATATACTCCCTGTGTGCTTAGAATCCACGTTTTATTCCTATTAATAAATATTTTTTTTTGATAGGTAACGAAAAAAATTTTATTAAGGAAAAACAAGCCAAGCCGAGTACATTTGGGATGTACTGTAGGGGCAAAAATTAAGAATTAAAACTACAAAGATCAAGTAAAGTGGGAAGGTAAAAACAAGAAAAATGCGATAAAGCCACACTCCAAACAAGGAGAGTATGCAAGAAAAAAGACTTAATCTTTAACAAGGACCGCTCACATCCTTCAAAACATCTAACATTCCTTTCTCTCCAAATACACCACATCAAGCAATGTGGCACAAGTCTCCAAAAAAAAATATTGCGATGTCGCCCGAATTTACCTTGCTAAGACTCAAACAACTCAACTACCTTAAGAGGCATAACCCAATGGAGTCCAAACAAACAAAACACCAAAGACCATAGCTCATAAGCTATTGAGCAATGAAGCAGAAGATGATCCACCGACTCCCCACACCTCTTACACACATAGCACTAATCAAGAACAATAATACTCCTACGAAGGTTATTAGTTGTAAGAATCTTACCTAAAGAGGCTGACCAAGTGACCATGAAAAGAAAGCCACCTTTGGAGGGACCTTTGATTGCCATACCAACCTCCCAGGGCAGGAAAGAGTAGGAGGGTAGAAAGAAAGATAGAAACTTCTATCCTCAAAACGCCGACTCCTTGCTGGCTTCCAACAAACCTTATCAGGGCCAAGCCCCCTCACTTTCAAAGAGTAAACAATAGCCATAAACCGATCAAAAGAATCTTCTTCCCAATCTTGTGGGGCACGACGAAATTGAAAATTCCAATGAATTCTCCCACCAGTCCAACACATAACATCCGCCACCAAAGAGTCCCTTGCCTTACTAAGGCAAAAAAGACTTGGAAAAGCTTCTTTAATGGCACAATCCCCACACCATACATGCTTTCAAACTTCACTCTAGTACCATCACCTACATCATACTGTAAGAGTTTAGAGAAGTTCAACCAGCCACTTCTAATAAACCTCCAGAGGCTAACACCATACGCACTTGTCACATTTTTCTTGCACCAACCACCCCAATCATTCCCATATTTCGCCTCTATAACCCTCCTCCATAACGCATTTGTCTCTAACCCATACCTCCACAACCACTTGCCCAATACGGTAGAGTTAAAGCTTCTCAATCATCTTATACCTAGCTCTCCAACCTGCATTGGCTTACAAACCTTAGCCCATTTTCACCAGGTGTAACTTAGAATCACCACTAATACCACTCCAAAGAAAATCTCTTTGTAATTTCTCCATGCAATTAGCAACCTTCCTAGCTATAGGGAGTATGGAAAGGAAATAAGTAGGTAAGGAGGAAAGAGTACTTTTAATAAAAGTTACCTTAGCCTCCTTAGATAAATATAGTCTCTTCCACCCTGCTAGTTTTCGTTCCATCTTCTCTAATAATGGATCCTAGATTGACAACTCCTTGAATTTAGCCCCCCAAAGAAGTCCCAAATATTTCAAAGGAAGGGAAGAATGCCTACAACCCAACAACCCCACCAACACATCCAAATTACTTACCTCACCAACTGGTACCAACTCTGATTTCTCTAAATTAATTTTTAGCCCTGAAACCTCCTCAAATCTATTCAGAATCCCCCTCAAAGTAACCAACTGATAAGGATTAGCATCACAAAAAATAAGGATGTCATATGCAAATAATAGATGAGACACTACCATCGATGAGGTAGGAGTAGAACCTATAGAGAAGCCCGAAATTGTCCAGCAGCTGTAGCTACATCCAACATATGGCTCAAAGCTTCCATAACAACATCAAAGAGCAATAGAAATAGAGGATCCCCTTGCCTAACCCCCCTAGAGCTTCCAAAAAAATCCGAAGGACTCCTATTAATCAAAATAGAAAATTTAACAATTGAGATGCAACACATAATCCATTTTCTCCACTTGTTTGAAAACCCACAATGCTGCAACATATACATTAGAAAAATCCAATTCACACGATCATATGCCTTCTCCACATCCAACTTACACAATACCCTAGAATCCTTGTCTTCAATCTACTATAAATACATTTAGAAGCAATTAACACGGAATCCAAAATTTGTCTACCTTTTACAAATACATTTTGAGAACCTGAAATAAGCCCATGTGCCACCCTTTGGAATAGATTAGCCAACACCTTTGAAATAATCTTGTACATCCCACCAACTAAACTGATTGGCTTGAAATCCTTGATCTTCACATCATCTGCCTTTGTAGGAATAAGGGCAAGAAAAGCAGTATTAAGACTCTTCTCAAATACAGCTTGAGTATGAAAGTTCTGAAAAACTTCCATAATCTCAACTTTCAACATACTCCAAGGAGACTAGAAAAGAGCCATGGAAAACCCATCTGGGCCAGAAGCCTTATCGCCATTAAAACCATGGATCACAGCATACATCTCATCCTTATTAAACGGCCTATCTAACCAAATAGCATCCTCCTAAGAAATTCTAGAGAATTCCACATCATCAAGTATAGGTCTATTAACCACATCTTCGGAATAAAGCTGCCTATGGAAGCGAAAAATACACTCCACTATGACCTCTAGGTTTGAAGATAGCTCTCCATCCACCATAAGCCTATCTATGGAGTTAAATCTTCTGTGGGAATTGGCTATATGATGTAAGAATTTTGTATTCCTGTCTGCTTCTCTAACACAAAGTACTCTAGATTTTTACCTCCAACATATTTCTTCCAAAAGAGAAGCTTTTTAAAGCTCCCTCCGGATTCTTTCCAAATCTTTCTTCTCCTCCTCTATTAGACCACGAATCTCTTCAATAGTTTCAAATTTACTAAGATCCTTCCACATCTGTTTTCCTTGTTCTTCTACATTTCCAAACACCTCAACATTCCATTTTTTCAAATCATTTTTCAACAACTTCAATTTATTTGCCAACACAAAACTTGGAGCACCTTGAAAATGATAACAATCCCACTAGGAACTCACCTTATCCACAAAGCCTTCATCCTTAAGCCTCATGTTCTCAAATCTAAACAGACTCCTACCCCTATGCTGGAAGGATCCACCCTTTACGACAATCAGAAAGTGATCCAATAAAAGCCTAGACATTCTTCTTTGGCACACAGTAGAAAACTTAGCCTCCCAATCTACAGAGAACAAAAATCTGTCTAACTGTGCCTTCAACTCAACTTCCCTAGAATTAGACCGGGTAAAAATTCCTCCTTCTAGTGGGATATCAATTAGACCTTGCTCAAAAATAAAATCAGAGAAATCACGCATAGCAGCTGTAAAAATAGTAGAACCAGCACATTTGGAAGGAAATCTTACCACATTAAAGTCACTTCCCACACACCAAGGAATATTCCACCAACTACTTAATCCAAACAATTCCTCCCCTAACAGCTTTTTATCCTTCATTGAGTTAGGACCATGCACTCCAGTAAATGCCTAGCCAAATTGGTCAACCACACTTTTAAACTTACAAGACACCGAAAAGCTTTCCACTACTTCCTCCACTTTATCTACAACCTGCGTGTCTCACATCAGCAACACCCCTCCAGAAGCTCCACAAGAACCTAAATATGACCAATCAACATGTTGGCCACCCCACAAATTGCGAATCACAGCTCTGGTTATCAACTCCAATTTAGTTTCTTGAAGACAAACAATATCAAGCCTCCAATTTTTAATCAGGTTTCTAACCCGAAGCCTTTTATCCCGCTCATTCAACCCCCTAACATTCCAAGAAATAATCTTCAAATTCATTGATGTA
The DNA here is from genome assembly GCF_002906115.3 of Quercus suber. Classification (NCBI taxonomy): domain Eukaryota; kingdom Viridiplantae; phylum Streptophyta; class Magnoliopsida; order Fagales; family Fagaceae; genus Quercus; species Quercus suber. Next base: position 89,178 of record NW_027070123.1, read on the forward strand.
CCACAACAGCCCTCTCACTACTGACACTCCTTAACTTAGTTAACGCAAATTCAACATTCAAAGAGGTCATTAAATTCTTTAGTTCCCGCTGGCCCTTCTGCCCTGATGAAACCGGCTTCTTCTGACTACTTACGTCTTGTTGTTGCTTATTATTATTATTATTATTATTATTTTTCTGGCCTCTAAAGCTAATAATAGACCCGTTATTTGCTCCTCAAAACCTTCCAAAGAAGTCCCTACAGATTTCCTAAATGCCTTAATCCTATTAGTTACCCACAGTAATAATTGATTGCTATCAACATTCTCCTTACACCCAAGCTCCATCCCAGTATTACACTCAATTTCCAACGGAATTTTTGTGGCCAAAGGTACCACAAGTAAGGGCTCCCCACCTCTCTCCCAAGTCATCGACCTTTCATCAAATTCCTATAGCTGATCCTCCGACCCATTAAGACAAAGAATCAACCACCTTATCTCCTCAATCCAACTAACAATTTTCCTATTCGTGACAAAAGCATTATGACTTGTACCATCTTCTCCTTTATGGTCCGTTTGGATTGAAGGGGAGGGAGGGAGAGTAGAGTAGATTTAGCACAAAATTACCTTATTTTTAACCAATTTTACTTTACTTCCCTCCACTCTCACTCCTTTCCCCCTCCATCCAAACAGGCTATTAGTGACTGAGCAATCAAACTCGCTGTCTAGAGACCGATAAAATGACAGTGGAATCACTATCTACCTACCATTTCTTAGTTGTAACATCCAGTTTTTAGAATTACCCCATGATTTATCCAAATCTCTAACCAATTCCCTAATAGTGGGACAATGAGTCGGATTGGTGAAAGGTGCTCACCTCTAAATCACCATCATCAAAGTAGACATCATAGATCAGTGAAGAATACCTATGGTACAAACTCTTTCAAAATTTTGATTCAATTCAATTGAACACGCCAACCAATCCTCTGGCCTGTCATGTTTCACATATTCTATTCGTATCATGAAAGCAGTTTTATTCTTCTATATCATCATACCACCTTTTGATATGTCCCAGGGTTTGTAGTTGGCTTCCAGAATCTCCATATTAGCTCCTGCTAGTTCCTGGTCGCTGAAGAACTTGTACAACTCGAAGCAAATCTTCAATTATATGCCTCATCGTAGCCATCTCTATCTGTTGCCCTTGATTACTCTACCCCATGATATCAACCATGACCAACCATAACTTATAATTGCAACATTTTGATTCAAATATGAATTATGTGGCTTAGATTATAATCTTTTGCTCTGAGTTGTTGCTTTGGGAAGAACTTATATATGGTGTAGAAGAATGGTTGAAGAAAAAATTTCAAGCAAAAACAAGATTACAACTATAAGAAGAAAATGATTGAAGTTGGGACACTAAAAAATCGACCTTAAGCTTAAAGAGCCCAAGAAATATTCAAAGTTGAAAATTTCATGTATTAGATCATAAAAGGTCGCCTACAATGACTCAATAGAGGTTATTTATAATAAATTAATAGTCTTTAGTAGTCCTAGAATTCTTGCCCTCATCTTACATAGGACAATTGAATCCTATTCATTGAACTTCATTAAAAGTCATATGCTAGTCACATGACCTTTTTAAAATACTGAAGACATAATAATAAGTGAAACATAACATAGAGAAATCAAAGACAATGGGGTAATGTGCCTTTATTATTATTATTTTTCCTTTGGGCTTCTCCCACATTACTCCTCAAGCCTCTTTGCTTAGCTGAGAATTACATTGTGTACTGGTCTTATTTTCATCTTTGTGATTGACCGTTGCATATGGGCAAACTATGTAATTATTCATGGTAGTTTGAAAAGGATAGAGCTGATCAATTTTGGAAGCTATTGGGAAGGCTACTTTGATTGTAGCTAAATACTCCAGCAGATGAGGATTATCTTTCTTTCTTTTTTGTCTTTTTTTTTTGTGTCTCCCCCTTGTTTGTTTTTGCTAGTTAGCCAATGGGAGTTCTTATAGTGGAAGTATACCACATCAAAAGTGTTTACAGTGATAAAGATTAATCAAGTCAGGTCCTTGCTCCATGGAATGAATGTGTTTGTGCAAATGTTTCAAGGGATGATGGTTTGGAATGGAATTCACAGAAAACATTATTATGGAGCTCAACTTTGGTTCTGAAATCTTGGTAGCATGTTAACTTATGTTGCATATATGACATGTTGGCTGCACAAATTTTGTTGTCAGTCTTTTAATTAGGAAAAAGGAATAGATAGGCTTATCTTGTACATTGGATACTTCTACATTATATTATTTTTAAACTTACATTACATAAATGTACTTTTGTTAGTGAGATATCTGTTTAATTCTTTTGTTTTCTTTCCAGGCTGGGTTCAAAAGCCTCTGATAAAACTGTACATTGACAGCTGCAATGAATTATCCGAGGCACCTAACATGAGGCTGCTGAAGAAACTATACAATAATAGAATGGAGGTAGTTGCTGGTGAACAAGGGAAAAACTTAATACTATTGTTACTTATGTATTTATCATCGTTGCATGAAAGTTCTTTGATTTTCTTGCTTGAGAGTTGGAATAAATTTGTTTATTCAGGATGTATGTTTTTGTTTACCAGGTTTCAGATGATGAAGTGATTGTGTCTGAATGTGAATTGCAAGATTTATCAATAACTCCATTGTTGAATGCACTGCATGCCCACAAAACATTTGCAGTGCTTGACTTTTCTCACAATTTGTTGGGTAATGATTTCCAGCTTCAAGCTCATCTATTCTCATTGTGTCTGAACAGCAGCATTTCTCTTCAATTCTCTTTACATTAATTCAAGCAACAAGTATTCTGATTCTTTAATTATTAATTGCTGTGCATTGGCTTGCTTATCTCCAGGAAATAGAACAATAGAGAAACTTCAACAAGTATTTGCATCAGGTCAAAATTATGGTGGCTTAACTTTGGATCTGCATTGCAATCGATTTGGTCCAACTGCTTTGTTTCAGGTTTGTAACTTTGTTTGCAACCATTTGCACTTCTGCACGTTAAAAACTTTAGGTAGTGATTTCTTTTAAAATATTCTGCTTCCTCATTCATTCTATAGTCAAATATTGATTTCTCTAAAAAATTGAACCTTCCTCTCTCCCCTTTGGTTTGCTGCTAGAGTGGGGTAGTAGGTATCAGTTTGAACCTATCTAACAGGGAGACAGCATGGGTATCCCTGGACTCAAGGGCTGGTATTGTGAAGATTGAACTTATAGGAGGACATAATACGACACAATGATGTTGTGCCCAACAGCCTTTGTAGCCTGGTACCTCTACCTTTTTACAAGAGGAAGTATTGGGTCCAATTCAACCAATGGAAGGGGAGGAGTTCTAGGAAGCACCTAGTATTATCTCTATCATACCTTATTTGAGGCAAACTTTTAAGGAATAGGTTTTTCAGCTCTGGCATAGTGATACATATATTATTTGGAAGTTCCATGGAGAAGTTGAGATTTACTTAATTGAATTAGATTTTAATTCATTAGTAGCATGACTAAAGTGGGAAATACCTTAATTTTTAATTTGGTCTTTATTATAAGCTTATTACTTATTTATTTATCTTTCTAATCTTCAGATTTGTGAATGCCCTGTGCTATTTGCTCGACTTGAAGTGCTAAATATATCTGGAAACCGTCTTACTGATGCTTGTGGATCTTATCTTTCCACTATTTTGGAAAACTGCAAGGGTAAAGTGCTATTCCCACAGACCAGTAAATTTTAATATTTATTTCAGTGTCATCTCCATTATTTTCAATAGCTTTTTCCTGCTTTTTATTTATTTATCTTTATATATCATGTGCATTTAATGTTGTTTCATACCAGCTTGTTGGAGGGAAAGCTTTGTGGAGTTCAAGGATATCTATTATCAACTGTTCATCTCTGTCAAATATACTTGATTGTGGATTCTTGCTGTCAAGAGATAATCAGATCACTTGTGTTCTCTGTTTTGTAGGCCTTTGTAGCTTGAATATAGAGCACTGTTCAATCACATCTAGAACAATTCAAAAGGTTGCTGATGGACTGAGTGCTGGATCTATGCTTGAACAACTTTGTATAGGTATGCTTGACTTACCAAGTAGGTCTTGAACAATGTATACTTTATCTGTATCTTACTAGGTTGTCCAACCCTCTTCTTTTTCAGGATATAATGACCCTATTTCAGGAAATGCCATAACCAATCTACTGGGCAAGCTTGCCACTTTGAAAAGGTTTAAACAATTTAAAATCTTGGGGTTTTTTAAATGGCCTATTGATGTGAACGTACAAAATTAAGCACTCTTTTCATATAGGTTTTCAGAACTGAATCTGAATGGTTTAAAGCTAAGCAAGCCCGTTATTGATAGCCTTTGCCAGCTTGCTCGAACTGCATGTTTGTCAGGATTGATGCTCGAGGGCTCCAGTATCGGAACTGTGAGTTTCTGTGTCACTCTGTGTCTTCTTGTTATTATTGTAGCCTTGCAGGTTGAATGCAACTCTAGGCATTTATCTCCTGCTTATGACTAGATTGATCTATCTGCAGGATGGGGCATTGCAATTAACTGAATCATTGTTCAATGGGATTCAAGACTTTGTCAAACTTGACTTTTCATATTGTGGACTGACATCTAAATACGCTCTCGGACTTAACAATGATATTATGTGTAGCATTGTTGAGCTGAACCTTGCAGGAAATCCTATTTTGCTTGAGGTTTGTTCTTCATCACTTCCAAAAGCTTTATTGCATAAAATTATACTTTTTATGCAGTCTCCTATAGTTAGTTTCTTGATCTATTACCAAATTTTGACATTTTAAATACCCTTTCTTTACATTTCTATATATTATTACAAGTGAGGGTTGGCGAGGTGGAGAAAATTGTAAAAGTACTCTTGTCCCTACACATGCAAGAGTACTTTTGGATTGCAAGTGCCCAATGAAGTATTTGGGCTAGCTCTTGGGAGCGAAATCCAATGAAAAGTCGATCTGGAATCCTATCATTGAGAAAATGGAGAAGAGGTTGGTGGGGTGGAAGCACTTGTATCTCTCGAAGGGAGGTAGAGTTAATTTAATCAAAAGTACTCTTTCTAATTTTGCCCACATACTACCTTTCTTTGTTTCCTATCCCTAGTGCGGTAGCTAGTTGCCTTGAATTAATTCAGGGAAATTTCCTTTGGAGTGGGATGGGAGATGAGTCTAAGCTACATCTGGTTAAATGTGACAAGATTGTTCCCCTTTTCAAGCTGGAGGTTTGGCAATTAGAAATTTGAGATGTTTTAATGAAACCCTTTTAGGTAAATGGATGTGGAGATTTGGTAATGAGCGGGATGTGCCATGGAGGAGGGGAGGGTAATAGAGGCAAAGTACGGATGCATGTGGGGGGGTTGGTGTACCAATGTTGTCTCTGGCCCTCATGGTGTGAGCCCCTGGAAATCGATAAGATGGAGATGGCCTACCTTTTCTCAGTTGATTCAGTCGGAAATTGGAGCTGGGTCGAAAGCGCAATTTTGGGAGGATGTTTGGTGTGGGGAATGCTATTTGAAATCAGTCTTTCCAGAATTATATGAGATCAGCCGAGATAAGGGGACTGCAGTGGCGGATCTTATGAATATTCCTAAAGGCTTTCTTCAATGGGATTTTTATTTTATAAGACCTGTCCAGGATTGGGAATTGGAGTCTTTGTCAAATTTTATGGAGTTTAATCTACTCTACTTCATTAAATGGAGCTGGGCCTGACAAGATGGTTTGTAAGCTTGAGAAGAGAAAGGGGTTTATGGTGAGTAGGTTTTATCTTGTTCTAATCTCTCCCATTGACCTGTCTTTCCCATGGAAGAGCATTTGAAAGGCAAAGATCCTGCCCATAGTAGCCTTCTCTTGGACAGCAGCCCTAGGAAAAATTCTGACCATTTGTGCAAGAGAGTTATTGGGGGTGTTGGAATGGTGTTACATGTGTAAGGGAAATGGAAAAACAGTGGACCATTATTGCTTCACTGCCCGTTCGCCTTGGAATTATGGTCTATGGTGTTTAGGCTGTTCGGTGTGTATTGGGTCATGCCTAAATCCGTTTTTAACCTTCTTGCTGCTTGGCAAGGATGCTTTGGAAACCATAAAAAATGGTATTATTTGGAAAGCCGTTCCGCATTGTGTTATTTGGTTTATTTGGAGGGAGAGGCATGCTTGAAGTTTTGAAGATCTTGAAAGAAACTTACTGGATTTTAAGATGTTCATTTTAAGAACTCTGTTGGATTGGATATCCTCTTTGGGCTGTTTTTCTTTATCTTCTATTTTTGATTTGATGGATTTGTGTACTTTGTGGCTCTAATTGTATTGTCCGCCTTGTATACTTTGGGTGACTTCCTTTTTTTGGGTTTTAATAAAACTCCTTTTACTTATCAATAAATATGTATATATACACACACACACACACAACTGATTATGTTTTTGTATGATTTTTGGCAGTTCAAGTTTAGTTTGTTGATTGAAATAGTTCTAATTTTTCTTTATGCTCTTCCCACAAGAAACATTCCCTGTAATTAGACTTCTTCCTCCTATGCATTTATTTTGGTTCCATTGTAAATCACATTAAGTCTGTAACCCTGATATTCCCTAAGTTCAACAGAACTTTCTGGCTCTGCATAATAATGTAAATCACATACTGTACTTTTTATTTGTTTGAATTCAATGTTTTCAGTTTCTTTGGTAATTTGAGAAAATTTTGCTTGAGGTCATCCATTATGTTATGCTTCTAAGTTCTAAGTGATTTTTTTGGTCAATAATGATAATTTGTATCTAAGCTTTCTGTATTCTATGGCTGCCTGACCGCAAGCATGATTACAGGGTGCCAACGCATTATCGTCACTGCTTCTTAACCCTCAATGTTGCCTAAAAGTTTTGATTCTTAACAAGTGTCAGCTTGGGCTTGCTGGAGTTCTTCAGATAGTTCAAGCACTAGCAGGTTAAAGACATAAGCCAACTCTGCTTTCAGTATTAGTCCTAGAAACTATCTTGTCGAATGTTGATTTTGATGTTTCTAGCAGGAAATGACTCTCTTCAAAGGCTTCATCTTGCTGATAATGTTGACCAGGGTAAACACTATAGTCTACAACATGACATAATTGGACAGGGGTGCCCAGAAATCTTAAAGCAAGAGCTCCACATGTCAGAATATTCCCCAAAGGTGTATGTAACCAAAGAAGTGGACAATGCTGAGCCTCTTCTATGTGCTATGAACAATGAATGCAATCAACTTGAAGTTGCTGATAGTGAAGATGCTTCAAATAGAGTAGAAGCAGCTGCATCTACTGGAATTGATGACAGTTGTGCAAGTTCATGTCAAAGAAATATTTTATCTCCCTACTGCCAGTTTATTCAGGAGCTTTCAACTGCCATTCATATGGCAAAGAACTTATGCTTACTGGATCTTAGCAATAATGGCTTATCAACAAAAGCTGCAGAAACGTTGTACACTGCATGGTCGAGTTTAAGACCTAGTTCTGTTGAGAGGCACATTGTGGACCAGACAATCCATTTATTTGTGAAGGGAAATAAGTGTTGCAATGTGAAACCTTGCTGCAAGAAAAATTAGTTCCCCTTCCTCCTCCTTGCCCTTGGAGCTTCTTCGAAAGGAATTCAGATTCATGGAAGCAGTTATCCATAAGTTATTGAGAATTGTGTGCAGTGTCCTTACTACCATATGGTGCATTGTCAGTTAATGTAACTGGGGTTCACTTCTGTATAGTACCTACTACACATGCTTGATTTATAAATTATTTAATGTTTGGTTATGGTGGTTTCTTTATGTCGTGATACCATGGAACTGACAAAAAGGTATAGGCGCATGGCAGTTAAGTTCGAATGAAATTGAATGAATCAGGACTTTTTTTTTTCAATACTTTATTGAGTATTGACTTAAATATAATGTCAACTTGGCTAGCACTCTGTCTATATGTGATGTTGCAGAGGTTATACTAGGTTTCCACTTTCCTGAGGGTAAAATTTAGGTACACTTTCTTAGGTATTGTTTATAAAGTTCTTCAATTAAATTCAACCTCCTAGTTAGTTGCATTGAACTTAATTGTCTCGTTTGAAAAAATAACGTAAGTTCTTTATAGGGGGTGAAGTTTGTAAGTCAATTCAACCATGTATTTGAATTTAATTGAGAAATTTAATTTATAACACGTAAGACCTGTTTGCATATCTTGTATATTTGTGTACAACATTGGGCATTTGTAGCATTCCTAGTTAAACCATTTGTTAGGCCTTCAACAAGGTATTTTTGGTTTTTGTTATAACTTCTAGTATTGAATAATGCTGAAAGTGAGAAATTGCATTGCTATAAACAAATGGCTATACTTTACCAAAACAAAAATCCCCACTGTTTAATGATTTATAAAATAAGAAGTCCTAATCACCCTACCAAGTGGAGTTCCCTCGAGAATATACGTCAATCTACAACAACTCGGTTTTGATTTAGACAAAAAGAATTAAATTGGATTTGACCTTACTTTGCTTTTGTTTTTGGCACCCATATGGATGCTGTTGTCAAATGCCTTGACTTCCAACACAAAGCCAACATGCACTTCTCATGCTGCACCCAATACCCCCTCACCAAACAGGCTCACCAAGGACTTAGCTTGAGAAATATTACTAAAACTGAGTGGGATTCTCCTAAATCCCTTCAAGTAAGCAAACCCATTTGCCCACAACATTTTCTCCTTTTTCTCACAAGGGAACTGCTTCAAACTATCTAAAATCCTAATCCCCAACAACTCCTTCTCTATTAGCCTAAACCCAATTTTATACCCGCCACAAAAGCTGCTCACCAGTGAGTCACTAAGTGCGGTGTAATGATGGAAGGCCTCACAGAAGAACTCTACAAAGGACATGGATTGGATTCTATTAAAATTGAACAATTCTTCTTGGACCAAAATTAAAATTTTAGGGGTAATTTGAACATACCAGCCCAAAAACTTTTGACCAATTGAAGACTTCTGTTAGGCATGTGAAGCTGGTGAATCATACAATTGGCTATCAAAGTATTACCAACTTCGATTTTTTCATAATCTTCTTCTCTTACTATCACCATCTGATCAAACATGAATGCTAGATTGATTGAATTGGCAAACTCTTTCAATCTTCTTCCTGTCTGTTGAACATTGACAGCATTTGTCTGGTCTGCTATGATGGCTGTTATTCTGAGGAAAGCATCCTTCCTCGTTGCAAGCTCAACCATCAAAGGTGGCCACTGAACCCCCTCCATGATGTCAAAATCAATGATATGGACCTCATGATCGCCTTGTGTCGCCTCAAGGATCGCTTGGTTGGCTGTGAAATGCGCAAACTTTACATAAGGAGAGAGTTCTTGAAGCATCTGAAAGGCAAAAATAGTGTTAGTGAGTTCAGCTACTGGCTCATTCTTCATTTGAAGAGAAGTATTGCTCTTGTAATTCAGACCTTGAGTGAAGAAAAGAGCCAATCTCTTGAATGAATCATCTCCATTCTCTGTATTACTTAAGAGATCGTTAAGATTCTCAACAGTAGCTGAAGCAAGAGACCAGTTCTGTGCTTCAACAGCTTCAGCTCCCAACAATAATAGATCAGTCAAGCTGCTTTCTTGCATCAGCTCTTCTTGAATTCCGTTTATGGGAGAACTCTCTTCTGTTGATGCACTCATGTTTTCTTGATTCATTTCGACACATGATCCAATTTCTACAACACTCTGAGTACCCATTACTGTATCTTGACTGATGGAATCTAAGTCCATGACCCCCGCCTCTAGTTGAACTTGGAGCAATCTTTCTATGCACTCGTCATCTATTGCACCATCTCGGTTGGTGTTGGTGTTTGGGGATAACGTATCTTCTCTTTGCAAGGAGAAAGCTGTTTCTGAGCTACATTTCTGGAGTTTTTCAATGCAACTAGAGTTGAAGTAATCCATTGAATTCATGGGATATGATTAAACTTGCTAAGAATCTATCTAAAATCTTTGATGGCTAAAGCTAAGGCTTTGTACTTATATAGTACCAGACTTCAGGAGAAGATTGGAAGAAATAAGATGGACCTCTCACCTTGTTGGTTGAACCTTCAAATTGTAATAAAAATGGTTTCTTTCTGTTATCAACCGTACTATCCTATCATAAAACTACTTGGAAATGTTAATATGTCATCCAATGTACCTAACACTAATTGAAGGAGAAAGCAATCTTGTCGTCTTGAGCCTTCTGGAATATCCACAGCGCGTTGCAAATTATTATCAAACCATAGTTATCCAATGTCATAAACATTTCATCAATCAACTTTACTAATTTTTGTACATGTGATTTCTTTTTTAAGTTGCGAGAATCACATGGATATTGTATGATTATCAATCTAGTTTCTTGAAGATGTTTAAAAATCGTATGATTATATAACTAGGATGCATCATACAAACTGTTTTGAACTGGTGAATCGTTACATCGATACAATTGGCTTTCTACTTAACTACATATAAAAGATGTGTATATATATTAAGTTGGCATTACTAAGACAATACAATCCCTTAAAGGGGAGCCGGGTCCGAACTTGAACTCATCCTTTTGGGAGAGTTATAAATGCCACTAGGCCTGGCTTGTTGAGGATTTAACCTCCATTTAAAATATTAAAAAACAAAAAAGCTTTCCATAGTTATTTCTTTTCATTAATTATGTATGGGATTTGTGGAGCTTTTTAGTGTGTGATTATCAGATGTTAGTGCATGACATTTTTTTTATATAATTATATGCTTGTTTTATAGCATATTCTATTTAGATCGATAACGAAGACTATAAGACTAGCTCAATTACTACTCTTATAGTTGAATAAGAGATTTAGAGTTCAATTCTCATTTACATCACAAATCGATTGATGTCTTAGTTTGATAAAAAAGAGTAAGCATCAGAAGCTAATGTCATAAATTATAACTTTATAAAAAGGAGAAAAAGAAAGAAAAGAAAGAAAATTATTTTTATTCTGTATCAAAATTTTCCACTTTTTGTAGGCAATCCATTTAAATGCAACATGTGAAATATATGGAAAAAAATTGGCTTTTGCCCTTTTAAAAAAAACAATTTAGCATTTTGCCATCTTTCTCAAACTAATTAGGGAAATACTCATATTTTGAAACTCGATTTATGATAAATCGAGTTATTAAAAAAAAAAAATTCTGGAGCCCTATAGTGGCGTTTTTAAGGACCTATAGTGATTTTTTAAGGACCTATAGTGGCGTTTTGTAACTCGACCTCCATGAAATCGAGTTATAAGTAATTTTTTTTTTACCTATAACTCAATTTCGTATAGATCGAGTTACAAAACGTCACTATAAGTCCTGAAAACGTCATTATAGGTTTCTTAAAAAGGCCGCTATAGGGCCTAACTCGATTTATCACAAATCGAGTTTTAAAAGAAGGACATTTCCTTAATTAGTTTGAAAAATGAGGTAAAAAGCTGTTATTTTTGCCCGAAAAGGGCAAAAGCCCATTTTGTCCTAAAATATATCTATGTGTTAATTGCGTCGTTGCTTTAAAAATATATAACAAATATATCTCTTATATATATATATATATATAAATTGTTTTTTCTAAAAAATTTTATAAGCATTATGGTGTCTCACAATATATGAGACAATATCTCCCTCCCTTTCCTTCTATCCAAATTGGCCATAAATGGCGATTACGATGCAAATGAATATAATCCATAAACCAACAGATTGAACACGGCAAATATAAAATGGAAGACAACAAAGTTTGATGATATCAAGAGATTATGCCGCTTGCATGACCCAGGGATGACGATCTTTGGTCAGAGTAGTTCCAATTAAATTTGGCCTTTCTATTGATATTTTCGGTGTTCTAGATGGAAGGCAAAAAAAAAAGAAAAGAAAAAAAAAAGAATGATGAAACTAGAAAGAGGCCAGAAGCATTGAACTAGTAATGGCCAATGGGCAATGACGCACTTAAACAACTCTATTTGTTGTGATTGTGAACGTTAAGAAACAGATAGACAGCACATTTTTAGAATATCCTTTGGCTGCCGTAATTGTGGAACTTGTTTATAATAATTTTGTCATTAACGGGGAATTATTTGTCCCATTAACTTAGAGTACATGAATGTTGAAACAAGAGACTATAAAAACGACAACCATTGAAGCAGATCCTTAAAAAAATCAAAGTAAAACAATAGAAGAGTGAAGATTGGAAGGTTAAATTTAATATTGCATAATGTAGTGACAACTTATCATATTCCAAATGCAAGCCTCAGCTCAGGAGATAATAATAATAATAATAATAAGTCAACAAGACATCATATTCGTCCATGATTCATTAAATTTTGGCTAAATATGTCATTTGGATAAATGATATTTTCTGCTCAGAGTTCTTCACAAATAGTAGGCATTCTAAGTCTCTGAATGATGTAACATAACTAGTGACGTGTACCGAGACAAAACAGTGTGTCCAAAAGTTGAAGCTGTATTTGTTCCCAAACCCTAAACATGAATGAAACAATCGACCATATGGTTTAATCTACCATTTTGTAGCAGCTAATTGAGACGAAATTTTTGTATGTGCCGGGTTCATGCGCCCTATGTATCTTATATAGTATGTGATTAACCTTAACTTGATCACCACTTCCTACGCTATGCTCCACCTACCACCCCACCCCATTCTTGAATACTCCTTGTGTACGATGTATTCGTAAAAACTTCAATTCTACGTAATGATTTGTTGATGGTTAAGCCCTCATTGCAGTTTTTTTTTATTTTTTTATTTTTTTATTTTTTTATTTTTTTATTTTTTTATTTTTTTAATGTGGAATGGTTGTTCCATTGGTTTTCCTTGCATAGCCGTATTAGGTGTTCCATTGTCTTTTTATTTATGCAATATTGTCCGTACCAACCAAGCCTTCATCATAATTGGGCTAATTAATCAACTTGACTTAAAATGGGCAATTTGTCCGGGCCTAACATACCTGCATATTGGACATTGCAAATATAAAATGAAGGACATGATATCAAGAGAATATGCTGCATGCATGGCACGTGGATGACGATCGATCTTTGGCAGAGTAATTCCAATTAAATTTGGCATCTCTCTGTTGATATTAAGTGTTATAGATGGAAAGCAACAAAATTAATTTGATGAAACTTGCTTTAGGGCATAAGCATAGAACTAGCAGTAATGGTACACTGTACAGAAACTGCTCTATCAGTTGTGATTTTTTTTTTTTTTTAATGAAAAAGAACTTTATTATTGAAGCCAAAGATGGCAGAAACTACAACAGAAACAACCCTCAACCAGGGAGATGTTCCTCCAAAATAATCTTTAGAAAATCAGCAGGTACATAATTAAGATTAAAACACCTTGCACAAGCAAATCTATGGGACCACTTAGCAAGACTGTGCAGCTTAGCATCAACATGCTTCAATCAGTAAATCAATTTGGGATTTTTCAAAGCATCCATGCAACTTTTGGAATCCCCTTCTATCATTTCTCCCTGCAAATTATGCCCAAACATTAAATTTACGAAGCCCCTGGGATGACAATGCTAGCTAGTCCCTTTGGATACCGATCAATGCCCAAAAAATAATTTTCCCAAACCTGTACAAATGATCATAATCCAGATCTTTGCCCTCATGTAGAGCTTGATTTTTACATCTCCACACAAGATCCAGAACTAAAGCACCATATAACCACACACACACACACACACACACACACACAAAAAAAAAAAAAAAAACTTTGTGAATGTTCGAGAGAAGAAAAAAAAAAAAAAAATTTCAGAATATCCTTTGGCCGCCAAAGTTGTGGGACTTGTTTACCATAATCCTTCTGTCAAAAATGGGGAATTATTTGTCCCTTAACTTCTTCAAAGGGTGGAGTTGTAGTATGATTTTGTATTAGAACTCCTTTTTCCTTTTCCTTGTGTGTTGTGTGTTTGTTTCTAAAAAAACATAAAATGAGTTATTGTCTTACATTTCTTAAAAGAGTGTGTTTGTGTAGTATAATTGCTCTACCTTCCCTTAAAAGTTACCATGATTTTTGAGTGGAGTTGTAACGTGCTTTGTGTTAGAACTCCTTCCCCTCCCTTGTGTGTGTGTTTGTTTCTTAAAAAAAAAAAAAAAAAACTTCTTCGCATGAATCTTAAAACTGTCAAGTTTTGAGTTTGTAGTGTTGGCAAACCATAACAAAAAGTAAGTATTATTTTAAAATGGTGTACTTTCAAGTCTAAGATAAAAAACTCAAGTTCAGGATGAAAAAAGTGAGTTGCAATCTAGTTCTCTCGATTGCTTTCGATTCGTCTTGATTGCTGTTCGATTGCTACTCAATTGCTGTTTGATCAATTGAAAGTCGCATATCAGTAAAAAATCATCAAACGTAAAAAGCCTATAACTTGTCTGTTTGAAGCCCAAATTGCAATATGTTTTTTCAGCATTTAAAGGACATTATAAGCTAACGCTAAATGGGGGGTTTTTAGAGAGAGAAGAGTGCATCTTGTGCCTCCAATTGTAGATCTAGGGTTTTTGTACCCAAAACTCTCTAAAGTCTTTTATTGGCAATATTCTTTGAAGAATCTCAAGATTCGGTGTTGTAGAAGTTACTGCATACAAGATCAACTACTGATGGTAATCTGAAACCTTTGAGTGAGATCTCAAAATCACAAGCGTGAGAGTTTGTGCTCAGCAAATCCAAGATAGAAGAGTCCATGAAGTCAGAGTTGTACGTGGCCGTGTTAGTAAGTTCTACAAGAGGTAGCTTTAGATTTAGGGGTTAAATCTATTGTAATCTTCCTTCTATCATAATGGATTTATTTATCTTGAAGATAGATAGGTCAAATTCTCCCAGGTTTTTATCTTGAAATGGTTTGTTTCACTGGTATTTCTGGGTGATCATATTTGTGTGTTATTTACTTTTCCACTGTTTGCATGATATGATTTATTACTGTTTAACTTAGATCTGAATAATAAACTTAAGTATCAATTTGGCTAATTCATTAGGTTAATCTTTGTGTTCAGGGTTCTAAACAAACAAATAGAAACAATAGACTATAAGAATGACAACTAGTAGATCATTAAAAAAAAAAAAAAAAAAAAAACGTAACCATAGAACTATAGAAGTATGAAGACAATCATTCGATCATTATAAAAAAATTAGCAATAACAATAGAAGTACGAAGACCGGAAGTATAGTTTTAATCCTTGTATAATGCAACTGACAACTTATCAAGTCATGTTCCAACAGCAAGCGTTAGCTTTTGAGATAACTAGTCACTAATTTGTGCGATGCACGAGAAAGTTTTACAAAAGATATATATATATATATATATATAATATTATGATACATATTTAAATAATATGCATTTACAAAATTTACAATAATCTTATTTCTCAAGTTCAAACTCATGCAATAATAAAAACACTAAATAAGAAATGTTGTATTAAAAAAAAATGACAAAAACCCCAAAACCAAAGATACAAACCCACTTTTGAGAAAGCCAAGAACTATTTGAAGAAATGGAACAATTAGGACATTTGTCATTTGAAGAAACTCTCACCGTCAAACTATTGAATTCCATTAAGTAGAAACATATAAAGCAAAGAAGTTAACATTATCATATTATTATGAGAAGACAAATTTTGTATTTGTGCACAAAAAAAAAAAAAAAAAAAAACTCATGGCTCTAAATAAATTAAGATGTGATCTTTGTAATATCAAATGAGGAGAGTGTCTTCACTGCCCAATCAAATGAGGAAGCAATCTTTGTAACATCAACGGTGGAAAGGGTGTTCATTGCCGAATCTAGAATGCAAATATGATTTTCTCACCAATACTTAATAGTCATGAAATTAATTGAAGAATCAAAAACCTTAGAATGTAGTAAACATACCCACAAAGTGAGCCTTGTATCAAAACTGAAAACCTATACATGAAATCAACCTCAATTTTGGACCCCTAAAGTCACCAATAAATAAATAAGGAAAAAAAAAATGTAATGCAAGAATGAATGAATGATATAAGAAATTAAATCATTTAGCATATTTTTAGTGTACTTCCAAATACATGTGACCAAATCTAATTCACCTTATTTACCCCTAATGAAAATAAAAGTAGAGAAGTTTTGCAATTTTGTTGACCGTAAGTTCTAGGTATTTTTGATTTAGAAATGTATATGTTTTAAACAATGCTTGTCTAGAATTCATGGTAAATGCTAAATGACCTACTATTAAAAACATCTTCCTCTTTGCCTTAATCTAAACTGAATTTTTAATATGAAACCAAAGCTTGTCAATAAAAGAACTATAACTACAAAGAATTAATACCATGACCAACTCTCACATGTTGTAGAAAGCTAATCAATTAATTGTCAAGATGTACCAACTATTAGAAAGATTAGTCCAATCATAACACAACCAAATATTGATAAATATTATCAAAAGCTTATCATTAAAACAATTAGAAAGACACATTCATTATCGATTCGTCAAGTTCCACAGCCATGTACATATGGTCATGTGATTGATAATGGATCATTAGTCTGAAGGAAACTGCATTTTAAATTATAGTCAACCATGAATGAGTAAGTTCTAGGACAACGTTAAAAATATAATTTGTATTTGGCGACTTATGAATTGTAATTCATGAACTTAAGGTTCTGACATTTACAATGAGTTAGGTCAAGACAACCCCATGCACTGTCTTCAAGAAATGGACTAACATCCAAACTCGCACTCTGTAACAAATACAGTAGGCTAGACATGTAGTTTACACGAATTAAATAAAAAATAAGAATAACCTATCTCTTCTTTTTTGGGGGCTGCTAAAGACTGCAACATGCGCATGGTTTGTAATCTAGGTTTCCAACTTACAAACCCTAAAGGTCTGCCAATATTCATGGTTTCATACCAATGCCACATTTTGCTTTGTTTAATTATGTCAGAATCTAAGAATTGAACAATAAAAGAAGCAATAAAATCATCAAATACACAATAAATTCAAGTGCATGATCACGTTTCTAAAAGTACCCATCATGCCTTTGAACATTAAAAATGAAAACTTATATTAGATTCCATCTAGCAGTCCCATTGAAGTCCAAAGATATTAAAGCTCAAAGTTAGCAGTAGAATCACTTACATACCTGCTATGGAAATACACAATGGGATGTAAATGCCTAAGTTTAATATAATAATCTTGAATAGATAAAAATTGCACAAATAAGTTAACAATTGCAATTATTCAGATTGAAATTTGACTATAATTGGTCAGAAATCTTAATAGCCTAAGAGAATTTAATCATATACCAAAAGGGTAACCTTAGATTCTACCTACAGGCAGCTTTACTTTGTTTATCTCAATTGCAGTTTTTTTTTTTTTTCTTCACATCCTAGAACTTCTAAGAACACTGGCTAAGTTTTTCATATAACTTTAACCCGTCATGAGATCAAAACTCTAACAATGCATTCAAATCAAGAGGCACAAAACCAAAGTTTTCTGAATATGATTTATAGAACCAAAAACAACAAAAATTAAAGCTCCATTCAAAACCATAAAGAGCAAACAATAAGAGAAAGGCAAATCTTGACACTGAGTCCTTTACATAACCAGAAGACCAAAAATAAAACACTCATAATAGAGCTAACAACAAAAATATACATCAAATTGAATCTCACATCAAATATTCACATTTTAAATTGCTACACCAGCCATTTACAAATTATTTTACTAAAAAATTATAGTATATATTTAATTTGATGCACTAACTCTAGAAACTTAATATAGTCTCTTACTTTGGCATAAAAAATTCAGCCATTCAAATATTTTAGTTGACTATAACAAAGAAATTGTATTTGTAAAGAACCCGTTATTGTGTAGGAGAAGATGAAGAGTTTACTGCAAGGTGATACCATTTCAATCTCTATTACCAAAACAAAAAACCCTAAACAAAATTATGTTCTGCCTAGAATTGGTTTAATCTTCTTCCTCTTCTTATGTTTTGTCTAAAATTAGTTTTCTTTTGAGTATTCGGGTTAATCTCCATTTTTATAACCAAATTATTCATTACCATAAAAAATTTGATTTTGAACAGCCATAGTATAACTACTCAGATTTTTATCATGATGAGGGAAAAAATCTAATGAGAAGATTACATATCAAATTTTAATGGAATCTCATCGAACATATATCATGTAACACCAAAAGAACATGTAATTTTAGATTTAAATAAATTTTATTAGAAAATTTTTTGTTATAACCAAATTAATAAATTCCATAAATAGACCTATGAGTACGAAATGTTGACCAACAGCTTTGATGGCCCCAAAACCTAAATTCTGCATTTTGATTGAACAGTACATTGAGACAACAAATAATCAAGTGAAGATTATGAAATACAGTTCCTAAAAATGAGTGTAAATATTAAAGTATGTAAATGCAGAACTGAAATAGGAAGGAAAATTTTCTAACATGTTCCCAATTTTCCTGAAGTTCCAAAAGATACTGATAATATGTGAGACACTCAGCCTAGTGTACAACAACTAACTTTCTTTTATCAAGGCTTTTGTTTTAATAATGCCAATCACTTCAAAGAAAAATATGTCATTTGTGAGATATAGAAAAAGATGACCATAAGTCAAGTTAAATAACATAGACCAAAGTTTGAAATTCCCCATAGCAAAATCTTAAGTGCCAAATCTGTTTTACTTGGCAGTATTAAGCAATGACCATTCACCCATTTAAACTCTAGCATCAAGATTGATGCAATAATCTAAATATATAGAAATTGCGTAGAACTTTGTTAACTATTTCAATTAGTCATATGCGATAGAACTTTTTGAGAACACTGGTAACACAATTAGATTTTTCATATAATTTTAACCCAACATTTACAAATCAGAGAGCATAGAACCAAAGTCTTATTAGTCTGATTTATGGATTTAACAACACATAAAACCATAAAATAAAATAAAAACCAATTACAACAAAACTTAAATCTCACCATGAAAACATAACAAAACTAACAAAAAAAAAAAAAAAAAAAAAATTGAACATGCATAATAGAATGAACAACACATTCATCACAGGAAAAATGATGTCAAAAGGGCCTAAAACAAAATTGGAACATAAAATTAATAATTTCGTTGATGTATAGTGAATACCCAAAACTTAACCAATCTTTTTTGTAATTTTCATAATCTATAAAAATAACAAAAGCGAATATATTGAATTGATAAGGCTTATTATACATTAGATTGAGAAGACAAACATTTTGAGAGAAACCCAAAAGCCCAAAACAAACTAAGTCTACACAAATACCTAAAACTAAGTTGTACTTAATACTCAAATATGAAAAAGCGTTAAAAAAAAAAAAAAAAAAGCTTCCCTCTTAATAGTTTCGACGGTCTGATGGTGGGTGGTCGACTGGTGGTTCGTTCATCTCTCTACGTGTTTACCTATGGTTCCTGAACAGTAAAAAAAAAAAATATAATTAGACCTAGATCCAAAACCCTTTTTTTTCCTTCTCTTTTCTCTCAGTTTCTCACCAAACAAAAACCTGCATTAGAAAATTGCAAAGAGCAATTAATTTTAGGACTTACAGTGGACCTTTGGAAGAATGAAGGAAAATAATTGTAACTCATGAATATGTTTGTTGGTTTGTGGGTATGGTGGGTTTTGATTGAGGAATATGTGGGTATGGTGGGTAGGTGTCTTTAGATGCTTTGCTGTTTGATTGCAGTGGGTCTGATGGAGGAGAAGCTGGTAGAGGAAGGCAGGGCATGCATTTTGGTGTTTGGTGAAAGAAAAGGCAGAGCATCGTGAAAGAGTTTTGGTGAAAGAAAAGGTACAACATCGTGAAAGAGAAGGCAGAGCATCGGGTTTGAGTTTTCCAAAAGTTCTGTTATTATGTTTTTTTAATTTTGTGGTGATGTGGAAAATTGTAGGCGTTTTAAAAGCTTCAATTTTGTGTTCTTGTATTTTGGAGCATGTTGTGTTTGTATTGTGAGCATGTTATGTTTGATTTTGAAATTTATGAGTTTGTGTTTGTTTGTTTGTTTGTTTGTTTTTTTATTTTTATTTTTTTATTTTTTGTTTTAATTATGTCTTGAAATTCTTAATTTAATTAAAATTGAAATTTTAATTTTTAAAATTTGAAAGCATTAATTTTTGGCCCAATCACTCACAGTCGATCCAAGGCTCTTAACCGACTTCAACCCCAACCATGCAAAGAAAGCAAACTTCATACTGTCATCTCTTTGGACTTTCTTACAAATAGGGAAGCTACCGCCAATGATTCATTTGTCTCGAAATATTTGGAGATTGATAATCAATCATCCATAGCAAAGACCTTTTCTATCAACTCTTCACCCATGATGAGAAACTTAAGGAATGAAGTACCTTTGACTCATCCCATTTTATCATTTTGTCTATCATACATGGAGGTCATGCTAGTAATGATGACTAACACCTCTACCATGGAAGAAAAGATGGCTGAAATGGAATAAAGGGTCATCATTCTTACAAAAGCACTTGAAGATAAGGATGTCAAAATTGCAACCCTGATGAACAAACTGGAGTTACAAGATTCAGGTGAATCAAGTCTTGACCCTGACCACCCATTTGGCTTTACCTTGAAAGGAGAAAATGCTAGGGTTGATAAAGGAAAAAGAGGTGAAGGTACTTCTCAACACGGACATTCCACCTCAATGGCCTCGATATCTGTCCAACAATTGCAAGACATGATAACAAATACCATTCGAGCACAGTATGGGGGTTCTTCTACTAGTTCCCTCATATATTCAAAACCCTACACAAAGTGCATCGGCAACATGAGAATGTCAAATGGATTCCAACCTCCTAAGTTCCTACAATTTGATGGGAAAGGCAATCCAAAACAACACATTGCCCACTTTGTAAAGACTTGTGAGAATGCGGGAACTCAAGGAAGCCTCCTTGTAAAACAATTTTTCAGTTCACTCAAGGGAAATACATTTGATTGGTACATTGATTTGCAACCTGAATCAATCGACAATTGGGAACAACTCGAAAGGGAGTTTCTTAACCGATTTTATAGCACATGTCGCACAGTAGGCGTGATGAAGCTTACTAATACCAAGCAGTGGAAGGATGAGCCTGTTGTTGATTATATCAATTAGTGGCGTTCTTTGAGTTTAGATTGTAAATACAGACTTTTTGAAATCTCGGCTGTGGAGATGTGCATCCAAGGCATGCATTGGGGACTTTTTTACATCCTTTAAAGGATAAAACCCCGAACATTTGAAAAGTTAGCAACTCATGCGCACGACATGGAATTGAGTATCTCTAGCCATGGAAATACGAAACCTCCTGTACCTAAGGAAAGGAAAGAAAGACGGAAAATAAGGAGAATATGAAAAGTAATATCAAAAACTCAATGAATATCAACCCTGCTCTAGTCAAATTTCAACAAGAAATGTGAAGGCTAATGAGAAGAGGCTCGAGGAAGGCCAATAGCATGAGATGCGTCGCTCATCACTTAAGGAATGTGAACAAAATGTGTATCCTTTCCTAGATGCCAATATGCCCAAAATGCTAGAACAACTGCTCAAGTTGAAATTAATTGAATTGCCAAAATGCAAACGACTGGAAGAGATAGGAAAAGTTGATGACCCGAACTATTGTAAGTATCATTGCATCATAAGCTATCCAATCCAAAAATGCTTTGTTCTTAAAGAACTTATCATGAAGCTAGCCAAGGAAAGGAAAATCGACTTGGATTTTAATGATGTTGCTTAATCAAACCTTGCAACATTTGCTTGCGGGTTACCTATTTGCATGTCTCCAACTACTAAGTAGGGGGCAAATACCACGCTCATCCAGTTTGGTTCTTTAGAACCTATTCAAATTTAGCTTTCACAAGAAGCATCTGATTATAACTTAAATGATGATAAAAGGTCAACAATGGATGAGGAAGAGGGTTGGACAATGGTTACTCGCAAGAGATGGAAAATAGACGAACATTCCCTCTTCATTTGCTAGAAGAGCACAAAACTAGATTCAACCTCGGTCAAAAGGAAGGAGAGATAAAAGACAAGAAAGACTGGGAACAAAAATGTATGACGATTTGGCACAAACCCAAAAACCTCGAAATCTCATCACATTGGAAGAATTCTTTTCCAGAAAATTATTTCAAAATGACTCAGTAGAGGCTGTACATACGGTCTCTCGTTACGAAATTCATGATGAAAAGGAGGATGTTAACCATAGTGGTCCAAATGAGACTTTGTCATCTTTGAAGGAACTCCAATCTCGGGTCGATGAAGTTAAACCTTTACAATCCTCCACCTCACCAAAAGAAGTGCTCACCCAAGCTCTTGAAAAGCCAGAGATGTACACCCCTTTTACCAACACACTTCAACAAACCCAGGAATGTTACGCGTGGTCTCCAGACTTAACTTTCACTGATGAGGATCTGTTGTTAGGCCTTAAGCCCCACAATCGTCCACTTTATGTCTTTGGTTATGCTCGTGAACAAAAGATCAATCGTATTCTCATTGACGGAGGTTTAGCTGTTAATATACTAACAAAAATGACAATGAGACGACTTGGTCTTACTATGGAGGAATTATCACATAGTGATTTGGTCATTCAAGGTTTTAACCAAGGAGGATCAACGTGCAGTTGTCATTATACACTTGGAATTAATCATTGGAGAATTGACAAGCAACGTTTGTACCATGTCATTGATGCCAAGACAACCTAAAATATTTTGTTAAGACGTCCATGGATCCATGAAAACGGAATAGTGCCGTCAACTTTTCATCAATGTTTCAAGTTCCTTCAAAGTGGAATAAAAAAATTCAATGCCGACTTAAAGCCTTTCGATGAGACTGAAGCTCACTTTATTGACGCGAAGTTTTATGTAGAAGATGACATTCCAAATGAAGTTCTCCCAGTTGAGATCCCGTTCATGGAAAGCAAGCAGGGTAAAAAGGAGCATGTTAGATTCATCATTAGAAAGGACATTCCTTCCCCAAAGGAAGGTCGAGAATGTGGGAATGATCATTCTAGGGAATCTACCAATAATTCAGTGAGAGCAGAAATTGCAACGCTTTCCAACAACCCTCCATTCCTTCGTTATGTACCATTATCACGCTGCAAGAAAGGACAATCACCATTCGTGGAATGCCTTCAATCCATAGCAGACATGGGAAGGCCTCCTACAAAGCTCATGATGGAGGATGTAGCCATATTGAAAGAAAATCATGCCATGCCTTTAACTTCATCCATAAATCCTTTGCCCTCGAAGCCACTAAATGGATTCGTGAGGTCTTCACAAAGTCTGACAGAGCATGGTATTCTACCAAGTGAACAGACGAAAGAATGATTCGACCCAAAGGCATATAGGCTGTTAGCCAAAGTAGGCTATGATTTCTCAAAACAAGGCGACCTAGGGAAATTGATTGTAGAAGTCACCAGAGAGAAGGAACCCATGGCCTTAGCAAAACACAAAGGAGAATGCAGCTTTAAGGGCATGGAATTCCTATCCTAAAGACTAGATTAGGTTATACTCCTGAACAACCAGCTCAGATATGGATCAAGAAAAGAAGCAATGCTTCAAGTTCCTAATACATAACAGTGGAGGTTGGCGAAGTTCGAATAAAAAAAAAGATCACTCTTCATCACACGTCTTGGTGTTTAATCGCATTGAGGTCTCATCGTCACAAATCACAGTGTTCGACAGGTTAAATACAACTTGGTTAACACAAAATTGGGACAATCTTGCATGTAAATCAGCCTTTGATCGATTGGGGGGCAAAAAAAAAGGTCTATAGATAGTCATTCTCAAAATTCAATAAACTTTGAGGTTCAAGGGGAGGAGAAAGCTAATGATGAGATCCATAGTAGCATTCCTTCATGCATGAAATGTAACTTTAACCTAGATATCAGCACTGAAGGATCGGTCAAAGTCAAAAGGTGAACGATTGTACACATAAATCAGTCACTCGTCCACAATGAGGAAATTGAAGAGGTATTATCCTCGTTTCATATTACAGTAGAAGAGGATACACTGTCAGATGCTGAAGCAATCAATGAAGAGGTTGATGAAGCTCCTCCAGCCTTGGAAGATGGAGGACAGGCTACATTTGATGAACTTAAAGAGATCAATTTAGGAACTGCTGAAAAACCTCGGCCAACTTTCATCAGTACACTTCTCTCCCCTGAAGAAGAAGAAGGGTACCTTAAGCTCCTAGTAGAATATAAAGATGTGTTTGCTTGGACTTACAAAGAAATGCCTGGGCTCAATCCAAGTATTGCTTTACACCATTTGGCAGTAAAGAAAGGCGTGCGCCCAGTCAAACAAGCCCAGAGACGCTTTTAGCTGGAGCTTATCCCTTAAATAGAAACCAAGGTCAATAAGCTAATTAAGGCGGGCTTCATTCGTAAAGTATAGTACCTGGAATATATCGCTAACATCGTCCTTGTCAAAAAGAAGAATGGACAAATCCAGGTGTGCATTGACTTTCGTGATTTGAACAATGCATGTCCCAAAGATGATTTTCCATTACCCATCACTGAGGTCATGGTTGACGCCACTATTGGTCATGAAGCTTTATCTTTCATGGATGGTTCTTCAGGTTACAACCAAGTTCGAATGAATATTAAGGATGAAGAGCTTATAGCTTTTCGTACTCCTAAAGGCATTTACTATTACAAAGTAATGCCTTTTGGACTAAAGAACGCTGGTGCTACTTATCAACGAGCCATGCAAAAGATCTTTGATAATGTGCTTCATAAATACGTAGAGTGTTATATTGATGATCTGGTGATTAAAACCAAAAGGAGGGAAGACCATCTGATAGATTTACGATTTGTGTTTAATCGCCTCAGAAAGTATTAGCTTAAAATGAACCCCCTCAAATGCGCTTTTGGTGTAACATCTGGGAAATTCCTTGGTTTCATTGTGAGACATCGCGGTATTGAAATTGACCAATCCAAAATTGAAGCTATCCAGAAAATGTCGGAGCCTATGAATCTACAAGAACTTAGAGGTTTGCAGGGAAGACTTGCCTACATAAAATGGTTTATTTCAAACTTGGCTAGTCGATGTCAACCTTTCAATAAATTGATGAAAAAGGATGTGCACTTCCAATGGGATGAGGTTTGTAGTAATGCTTTTGCAAGCATTAAAAGATACTTGCTTAACCCTCCCGTTTTAGGTTCTCCTATTCTAGGAAAGCGTCTGGTGTTGTACATCGCAGAGCAAGAAAAATCTCTAGGTGCTCTCACAGTGCAAGAAAATGAAGAGGGGAAAGAAAGAGCTCTTTATTATCTGCATCAAACTCTCAATGGGGCTGAATTAAATTATTCTCCTATTGAAAAGATGTGTCTTGCTCTTTCTTTACCATAGACAAATTGAAGCACTACATGCAAGCATATACGGTCCATTTGATAGCAAAGGCAGACCCAATTAAATATGTCCTCTCTAGGCCTGTGGTTTTAGGTCGTATAGCTCGATGGGCAGTCTTGCTGCAACAATATGACCTTGCATACGTTCAGCAGAAAGCTGTTAAAGGACAAGCATTGCAGAATTCTTAGCTGATCACCCAGTTTCATTTGATTGGGAGTTCTCTGATGACTTCTCAAATGAAGACGTGTTTTACATTGAAGTAGTGCCACCATAGATGATGTTTTTCGATGGAGCTTCATGTCAAGAAAGAGCAGGGGCAGTTGTAGTGTTTGTTTCTCCACAATGGAAAATACTTCTATACTCGTTCTTATTAAGAGAACTTTGCTCTAAAAACGTAGCTAAATATCAAGCATTGATTATTGGTCTACAAATGGCCATTGAGATAGGCGTATCGCAACTTGAGATCTTTAAGGACTCCGAATTAGTTATCAACCAAATCTTGGAGCAATATGACGTCAAGAAAGAAGACCTCATCCCCTATTGCAAATACGTGAAGAAGTTGCTAGAAAATTTTAAGGCTATCACATTTGAGCATATACCAAGTAAGGAGAATAGACAGACCGATGCTTTAGCTAATTTGGCTACCGCCTTAACATTATCCCAAGAAGAGACAACCAAAGTTGCTATTTCCCAAAGGTGGGTAGTACCTCTTGTGATTGAAGAAGAAGAAGAAGAGCAAGCCAACATCATTTCTGTATGCCTTCTTGAAAAAGAAGATTAGTGACAAGTGATCATTGAATACCTTCAACATGGGAGACTCTTGGATGATAAATGCTACAAGACTGAAGTTCGGCAGAAGGCTGCTCGATTCATTTACTATAAGGACACTTTCTTCCGCCGTTCATTTGATGGATTGTTTCTTTGTTGCTTAGGAGAGGAGGAGGCTAAACAAGCCTTAGAAGAGGCTCACTCTGGAATATGCGGCGCACATTAGTCAGGTCCTAAGTTACACTACAAGATCAAATGAATGGGTTACTACTGGCCTACAATGGTGCAAGATTCTATGGAGTGCGTTAAGAAATGCGAAGCTTGTCAGTATCCCGTGAACTTCATCCACCAGCTGCCAGAACCACTACACCCAACTGTAGTTTCATGGCCTTTTAATGCATGGAGGCTTGATGCAATAGGGCCATTATCAAAGTCATCCGGTGGCCACTTGTACATCTTGGCTACAACTGGTTACTTTTCCAAGTGGGCGGAAGCTGTGCCCCTTATGGAGGTGAAAAAAGAGGTGGTCAATTTCATTTGAACTCATTTAATCTATTGATATGGTGTCCCTTGTTATATCATAACTGATAATGGAAAACCCTTCTACAATAGGTTGATGACAGAGCTATGCGAGTAGTTTGGATTTAAACAATACAACTTCTACATGTACAACACCCCGGTAAATGGACTTGTTGAAGAAGGTGGTATCCAAGACAAAGTGAGATTGGCATGAAAGAATCAGAGAAGCATTATGGGCATATTGAACAACATTTCAAACGCCTACTCAAGTGATGCCATATTCTCTTATTTATGGAGTGGAAGCCATCCTCCCCTTAGAACTCTAAATCCCTTCATTACGGATTGCGATTCAAGAAGGATTGACTAAAGAAGAAAATGTCAAGCTCAGATTGCAAGAATTAGAGGTGCTTGATGAGAAAAGGCTCGAGGCCCAACAACGTCTTGAGTGCTATCAAGCTCGTCTTTTAAGCGCATTCAGTAAAAGAGTTAAACCACGATCATTCTAAGATGGTGACTTGGTCCTTGCTATTCGAAGACCTATCATCACAACTCATCGTACAGGCAATAAGTTCACTTAAAAATGGGATGGACCTTATGTTGTGCAAGAAGTCTACACCAATGGAGCTTACAAGTTGATTGATAATGATGGTGTAAGGATCGGCCCCATCAATGGGAAGTTCCTTAAACGCTTCTATGCTTGAAAATCGAGAATTGCTCATTGGTAAGAGTTTAAACTGCCCACTGCAGTACTGCAAGGGTACATGATATCTTTCCATTACCTTTGAAAGCGTACTAATAAAGAGAAATTAATCCCCCTCTATGTCACTAATTGCGAGTGTGGCGTAGTGGTTGGATGCCTTTGTCGCCCTTGAGGTCGAGGTCTTGGGTTCGATTAGTGGTGATACCCACTATTACGTAATTGGTACCCATGAAATACCGTGGGGTGTGGGGCGAGGATTACAAACGTGAGCCCTCCCTTCTGTAAAATTTAAAAAAAAAAAAAAAAAAAAAAAAAAAACCATCCCAAAAAAAAAATCTGTTGAACTACGTAATGACTTGATCCCTCTTAGAGGTACATAGGCAACTTAGTACTTTTCACTAAGTTCAGTCACATGAAAAGAAGAAGGATTGCCAGTCTAGCTTTAAGAGTTTTTCAATAGTCATCAATATGCTTTTAAGGTCCCTTTGATTGGCAAGGCATTGCTTAAAGATAGTCAACTACTCAATCGGATGATCAAAGATCTTTGTAGTCGAAGATGAAGACTAAATGGAGTTTGCATGGCATTGCCCATCTTTTATGGACATTCTCTCATGTTTCTGAAGTATACTTTGCATCACTTATCGCCTGGGGGAATCTTCTTGTACCTTGCAAGTCTAAGCTACATTGTCTCTCTTCTAGGTTGTGCCACTTCATAACTCTAAAATTTGAACCACATCATCTCCCTTCTGAGTAGTGTTGTTTCACATCATGTCTCTGAAATCTGGACAACATCAACTTCTTTTAGAATGATAATAGATCATGTATCTGAAGTTAGTGCTGCATCACCTTACTTTTATGGGCATGTTCGTGCAATGTCAAATTCTTAGTGGCATGTTCTGACATCTTCAAAGTCTTGGCAGCATACTCTGGTGTCTTCAAAGTGTTGTCGTCATTTTTTTTTCCTTGCATCTTCAAGGTTTTGTTGGCATTTCCTTGCATCTTCAAAGTCTTGATAGGGACTCCTTGCTATGCACCCTCGATGTTTGGCTACAATGCTATACACCATCGATGTTTGAGCCATATTGCCTCTTAAAATTGGTGCTGTTGTAGTTTTATTATAAACGTCAATATTAGTGCAACTTTAATGTGAGTGCAAGTGCTAATGTGGAATGTTGTTGTGCTTCATGACAAAGATGGATGTCGGCACGGCTCCAGTGCGAATAAAGTGTTGAGTTTCATGGCAGAGATGAGTATTGGCATGACTTCAGTGCAAATGAAGTGTTGACGTGGCTTCACAGCAAAGATGAATGTTGGCATGGCTTCGGTGAAAATGAAGTGTTAACGTCGCTTCATGGTAGAGATGAATATTGGCATGACTTCAATGCAAATAAAATGTCGAGGCAGCTTTATGGCAAAAGAAGAATGCTAGTGCAGCTTCATTACAAAGGCAAATGATGGTGTGACTTCATAACAGATGCAAGTGTTGGCGCAACTTCATGACAAAGATAAGTGGTGACATGATTTCGATGCAAAGAAAAAAAATGGATGTAGCATCATTGTGAAGGTGAGTGTTAATATGGCTTCAGTACATGGACAAATGCTGGCACGGCTTCATGGTAAAGACTCTTGATGTGGCTATGTTGCAAAGACTCTTAAGGTGGTTGCGTTGAAAAGACAAGTGTTGGGGCAACTTAATTGCCAAGACAAATGCCAGTACAACTTCAAAGTTAAGTACTAATAATAGCATCATTGTATCATGAAAATCTGTGATAACATTGTTGCCTAGATGACTGTCACTATGAGAACGCCAAAGATGGAGACAAACATCACTATAAGAACGTTGTGCTCAATGAAATGTAAAGCCACTAAATAAAGGTGAACACTAGGCTAAGAATGTTAGTGTAAAACTTGATGGTAAAGCCCAAAGAATAAGGAATGCATGCTGCATAACAAAAACAAGCAACAACAAAGAACTTATCAGAAGAAAATCTCATGGCACATCTAAAAATAAATAAATAAAAATCAACAAAGAGAGAGAGCTTCAATTTTAATCTCTAGCCTGTCAAAAAAAAAAAAAAAAGAAAAAAAAAAGAAAGAAAGAAAGAAAGAAGGTTAGTACAAACAAAGCATGTTAAAAAAATAAAGAGATAAAAATTAAAAATTAAAAAATAAAAAAGGAAGAAGAAAAGGCATAATTTCTCTACGCTTAGAGTATTATGCTACCCATGGGAGACTATGCTTGTACAACTTAATGCATGCCCCAGGTAGCCTTATATAGGGATCTTTGGCAAGTAACGGGCAAAAGGAAAAAGAATAGTTAAAATACCATATTTTCAAAGAATACTGCGTCAAACCTTGAAAAAAGGAGACAAATGAATCATGTTGTTAGAAAGAAACTATTGCACTAGATCTCAGAAAGGGCTTATAGGCCTGCAAAAAGTAGACATGTCACCTTGAAGAAAGCACTAGACCTGGGATGAAGTTCTAGGCCGCATATTGTTCAAAGCGACTGTCCTACCGACCTAGAAAGCAATAAGAGACACTTGTTGGTTAAACAATCCGCCTGAGTTGTCAAACATTGTTAGAGCAGCCAGCGTCAGAGTAGACTAAGATGGCAACAAGTCCAACAATTCCTACGGTCTCCTCTTTTGGATTTTGAAAACTTTTGACAAGATTTCACAAAATTCAACCCACAGAAATCTTCTTAGGACTTCGAATTACAAGACCCAAAAAAGCCTTCCACAGTGGAGCCATAACGCGCCACCATGCGTGGCCATAAATTCACAACGTCCTGTAGATTTCTCATTCAAATTTGCGTAAATCTGAGAAATTTTTTACAGAACTGATGCAACCACTAGATCCATCAGCCCAAGATCTACCAAACCTGAAAATTTCAGGTTCAAATGCCCGGCCACGTGCCGCCATAAGCTTTGAAGATCGTAGCCTCCTCCTTCACTTCTGTGTAAATCGAGCCATCAATTTAGAAAACGGAAACTACCACTCGATATAGCGGGCCCTGATCTACAAAACCTGAAAATTTCAGGCCCAAACGATCAGCCATACGCCTCCAGAAGGTCTGGAAATATCTGCCTCAATGAACATGCGCTCCCACACGTCGCTATTTTCATTAATGCGCTCAAACGTGCTGGCAGTTTTCTCACGTGCTAGCACGCGCCATCCAGAGCTATGATGTCATGGATGACGTCATCCTCCTCTACTTGGTTTGGCTTGTTTGTTCAGCCTGACACGGATTCGTGACCGGGATCTGAACTGCCAAAAAAAAAAAAAAAAAAAAAAAAAGGTTTTGACCAAGTTAGACCTTTGACTTTGACCAAAAAGTCAAAATTTTGAAAACGGACTTGTCTCACTCAATTTTTTGAGTACATTCTGATTTTGGGATCCATTTCTTCATTCAAAACTCAGAAAATGTGTAAATGACCAATTTCGAAAAAGTTGACTTTTTCATAAATCTTGATCGAAAGTCAAAATTTTCAAGTCAGACTTGTCTTGCTTAGTTTTTCACGTAGATTCCTATTTTGGGGTCAATTTCTTCATTTGATAATCCAACATTGCTCAAATAATGTGATTCTACAATTGTTGAATTTGATGTGAACTTTGATCAAGAATCAAGATGTCCAAACAAAGTTTGTCCCACTTAGTTTTTTGCGAAGATTCTGATTTTGAAGTTCGTCTTTTTGTTTAGGACTTGGAAACAACCAATTTGACCCACTTCTCCGAAGTACTAGCAGTGTCCAAAACATAAGCTCCGAAGATCAAAATTTGAGATTCATCCATTTGGTTTGGATTCCCTCAAGATTATTCTTTAGACTTCATTAAGGCTTCCCTTTCAAAGAACAAATGAACTCTCAGAAGTGTATCTTGAACTTGAAATTACATTGGGTCACTACTTCAGCCTACCATTCCCATTTGTTGCCTACCAATCTCCCACCTACCATTCCCCTTTCGGTGCCAAACATTCCCATCCACCATTCTCACCAAAAATTCTCATATGTCATTCTCAACTATCCATCTACCGTTCTTCATCTTTTCGTTATAAATAGAAGGTTCGGATTCATTGAAGCTCATCGAGAAAAATACACTGAATCATGAAATGAAGATTTGCTTCTTTCAAAATCGCAAATCCTCTTTCTCACAACCATTTCTTGCCATAGGCTTATCATTCTCAACACCTAGCAACCAATATTGCTTCATAATCAGTTTGAAATCAACCTTCTCATGGTTCAGTAGAAACTCTTCTCACAACGTCATTGTTGTTTTAGGATCCAAACAAATTTTGTTTCCCTGTTTAATGACCACATTTGTCCATAAAATTACTCATAACAAGGTTGGTATCGTTGTTCCATACATCCTCAGACTTGGTTGGCCAGAAAATCTAAGTCCAGCAGAGACACCTCTTTCTAGGCTTAGGAAGCCCCTTAACTGCTTTGAGAACTCCATAGTCCTTCTCAAGTTGTTTGGTCTTCCAGTAGAAGCAGCGATTTGGAACAAATAGCAACTTGGCTTATTTCTAAAACCAAGATCACAAGTTAGCTCCATGTTTCATTCTCTATGCTTTTCCAACAAGTGGCATTAGGTGGAGGTTGTAAAAAGTGTTGGGGTATCCTACAAATTTCCCCCATCCAACACTTGAAACGACCTCCAAGCCGCCAGCTCATCAGAAATCAGCCTTTGGTGTCAGTAAATGGTTGCCAAAGCCTCATTCCATGTCCCCACCAGTGTGGGACCCAAAGGTCATTGTTGTAGGTACCTCAAAACACACTTTTTGAAATTACTTCAACTTAAAATCAGCTTGAAGAATTTTAGAAAATATACTTCTGAAATTACTTCAACTTAATGTCCGTCGGCATGGTCCCATCACACAAGCACATTCGATAACTTGCCGCCAAACCTCATTTAGCATGCAGTCAATCCCATATCCTAAAATACCCCAAAAACATCTACACCAAAAATTCCCCGATGTACAGGGCTAGCTCCATGGTGTTGTATGTTTCATCCATTCACCCTCTTTGCTTCATCCCCATCTTTTTCACCACCAACATCAGCATACCCAGAATCCATAAGTTTTTGAAATTACCTCAATTTAACCTGAGTGATACAATAACACATGCGCACTCAACCACCTTTCTACATGTTCTCTCCGTAATCCGAAGTATATTCTTCGAGATAAATTCACCAGGAGTTCTTAAAATCGTGAGGCCAGCCCCATAGCTCTGCATGTTGTACCTAGCCAACATCCTCGCATCTTCCCCATCTTCTACACCCTGTGATCGTTGCCAATGATCCAAAATACTCTTCTAAAATTACTTTCGCTTAACCTCTGTTGAAATGATTCGATCTCGCAAGTACATTCAACTTCTTGCAAATAACTTTTAGCCTCACCAACCCATTTCAAATACCATGGAACACTCTTTTGAAATTACTTCAACTTAACCTTTGTTGAGAAGGCTCGGTCACGCAAGTACATTCAAATACTTGCAGACCCCTCTTCGGTCTCATCAAAGCCTTTCATATGGGTGGGTCTACTCTTCAGAAATTACCTTATCCTGTTGAAAGCATCCCCACCTTTAACTACTTCACTTGAAGAGTCAAGTGTAAAAATCTGTTTTCAAAACTCATTCCTGCACCACACTCTGAAACTATGTGCGTGAACGAGTCTCGATGGGCATTTGTAGAAAGGGAAAATTCCCGATCTATCACAAGCTGACACATCATACTACCAAGTCCACAAAATACAGTTAATTTCAAAGCGTCACGTATTGTTGCTAGGTTTTTCTATCACTACTCAGAAACCAACAGAAATTTTCCAAGTGTCATGTAAAAACCAATCACACATCAGCATGTGTAAGTGATGACATAAGCAGTCCAGCACGTGTAAATGATGACATATGCAATATAGCGCGTGTAAGTGATGACATAAGTGGACCAATCAAGTTGTGACATGTGTAACCAATTAGACTCCGTCACGTGTTGCTCACCCACCCCCCAAACTCCTATAAATAGAAGCCTTCCTAAGGCATTTAAGGAGAGACCAAGCCATCTAGAACACAAGCAGTATCAGAGAAGATTCAGAAGCACTTAGAAGTACAGAAACTCTGTAGGAATCAAGCCTCAAAACCTTCAAGAACTTCAACCTCAAAATCAAAGAACGTTCGAAGCAGAATCATCCAAACTATCTGCCTAGATCTTGAAGTTTGATGGAATCAAGGTCAAAAAGCCTCCAGAAATCTTAACAAACCATAAATCAACGAAGCTCTATGGATTCAAGCCTCTAAAGCACCGAAGAACTTCCACAACAAACCTTTAAAGATGAAGAACACATGAAGAACACGAAGAACGTGAAAAACAAAGAATTTCTAACAAGCTCATAGTCAGAGATTCATTGTAATTCTGTTTCAAAGGTCTTCGATCCATCCTTCAACCAAATAAAAGGATATTTGGTGTTCGAGTCAAAATCACATTATTACAATCCCAACCAACAAAGTCTTTCAAGGAGATCGAATCAGAGGGTCCCTCTTTTGTAATTTCAGAGAATTGTACCACACATTCATCAATACAAATTTGCATTTGTGAAACTATTTTACTTGTTTGATTTATTTCAAACTAGAAATTTAGTCGTCTACACTAGGTCACAACAAAGTTGTTGCACGACTATTGTACTCTGTTCTCTGAACATTTTTTGTCCACTATGCTATTGCCAGCACATACACTGTGTGCTGTTGATCGTGATTGAGTCTTCATATAAGAAAAAAGGAGAGGAAGAAATATCAATTATGTTTCCCGAAAATGTCAAAAATATGAACTGCCCTTGCAAATGCCAGATTCTTTTCTAGTTGGTTCTTATACTGTCCTGAGTCCTCCGTATGCATTGGGTCGTCAAAATCATGCACACACTATAGTATGGCAATTTGGTCTTGTACATTGCAGTCAGATTAGGCAGTAAGTTAACCAAAATCAACGAAACTTGGTTCCACAAAAAACATGCCTATAATGCATCACCTGTTGCAATTCAGCAATTGCATTATTGCAAGGAAACTCAATTACACCACTCATTGTTCACGAAAAAAAAAAACCTTTTGGTCCCCAAAACTTTAAAAATGACCTATTACTCGTGCAATATTAATACCTAACAAATAAACTAACCTAAAAAAAATAGAAGAGTTAGCATATAATTATATTTGTACAGAGTTATTAAAAGGTTTTTTCCGTTCATAATGTTTCAATATTTCCATAAACAATGTGACTCGAGATTTACAAAAGCATTTTTTCTTGATTTTTAAAAATATATTTTTGTTACTTTAATTAATAGTAACACGGACAAAAATAATTTGACAAATTTATGCTTTTAATTGATTTTTTTAATATGAAAAATAAATAGTTTAATTTGAAACCATTCTAATTGATAATAATTATGTAATTTACCCAAGTATCTAATAAAAAGCAGTCACTTGACAAAAGAATTATGTTGTCACTCACGTAGGTAGAAGACAATCACTGGACATAATTATTGTCTGTAATGTTCAACTTTTATTATCTAATAATATAAAATGTGTCTTGCTTAAAAAGATTCTTTGGGTGTGTTTGGATACCTCTTATTTTGCTGAAACTGAAAAATTATTGTTGAAAGTACTATAAATAAAGGTAAAAGTTAGTTGAAATAGTACAGTGGAGCTCATAAATAGTGTCAAAAAGTGCACTGAAACTCATAAATAGTAGCAAAAATAAGTTGAATAGTAAAATAATTTTAATTTTTTATTTTAATCCAAACACACACTTCATGTAACTCAAAAAAAAAAAAAAAAAAAAAAATCCAAAAACACATTATTTGAGAAGTCCCAAATCTGAAATCAAATTGCGTTGAGTACAGGCAAGGGGTGGTACTTAAACAAAAAATCCACTTCAACATTTTTTAATCATTCATAAAATAAGTCCTAATCACCATATATACCGACTTTCCCATGCATATATACGTCGATCTACGACAACCTTGCATTGATTTAGACAAAAGAATTCAATTGGGTTTGATCTTGGTCACTTTGCTTTTGTTTTTGGTACCCAGATGGATGTTGTTTTCACAGGCCTTAGTCTTCCAACTCAAAGCCGACATGCACTTCTCAAGTTGCATTAATCAATATCACCTCCAAACAAGCTGCCCACTTAATTCTCCTACAACTTATTTCTCAAGTTGCATTATACGTCGGTGTAATTCTCCTAAATCCCTTAAAGTATGCAAACCCATCCCCCACAACTTATTTCTCCTTTTTCTCACAAGGGAACTCTCTCAAACTATCTAAAATCCTAATCCCAGCAACTCCTCTATTAGCCTTAACCCCATTTTATACCCACCACAAAAGCAGCTCACCACTCCAGTGAGTTAGTAATTGCAGTGAATTGCTGGAGGGGCTTCACAGAGGATTCTGGCAAAATCGAACAATTCTTCTTGTACTAAAATTACAATTTTAAGGTTAGTTTGAACGTACCCTACACCCAAGAAACTTTTGACCAATGGAAAACTTCTGCCATGTGAAGCTGGTCAATCATACAATTGGCTATCAAAGAAAGCAAATGCTATTCTTTCACAATCTTCTTCTTTGACCATCACCATCGGATCAAACATGAATGGCAGCTTGATTGAATTAGAATTTCTCTAGTCCACTATGATGGCTGTTATTTCGAGGAAAGTACTCTTCCCCATTGCAACCTCAGCCATCAAAGGTGGCCATTGGACCCCCTCCATGATGTCAAAAATGAATGAATGAACCTCATGATCGCCTTGTGTGGCCTCAAGGATCACTTGGTTGGCTGTGAAATGCACAAACTTTACATAAGGTGAGAGTTCCTTCAGCATCTGAAAGTTAGTGTGTTCAGCTACTGACTCGTGCTTCATTTGGAGAGCAGTAATGCTCTTGTAATTCAGGCCTTGAGTGAAGAAAATAGCCAACCCTCTTTCTTTCTTCGTAAGTAAAATTAGCCAACCTCTTGAATGAATAATCTATTCTCCATTCTCTAAGTTAGTTAAGAGATAGTTAAGCTTCTCAACAGTGTCTGAAGCAAAAGAGCAGCCAGTTCTGCCCTTCAACAGCTTCAGATCCCATCAGTAATAGATCAGTCAGGCTGCTTTCTTGCGTCAGTTCTTATTGAATTCCCATAAAGGGAAAACTTCCTTATGTACATGACCCCCACATTTTCTTGATTCATTTCAAGACATGATCCAATTTCTACAACACTCTCAAGAGTACCCAATTCTGTATCTTGATTGATGGAATCATAGTCCATGACATGAACCCTGGCTCTAGTTGGAGCAATCCTTATATGCACTTGTCATTTCTAAGCTACAGCACAATCAGAACGCTGATAGAGATTCTGTAACTTTATGGGCTAATAAAATCAACTCATCAAGTCATCCCTAAAGAGATGTGACTCAAAACACCCCTAGGAGATCTATTTCCCTATAAAACCATTTTATGCAACAAGAGAGTTTGACTGAAATATAAAGCATTAATTACATTTCTTGATTGGAAGTATGTAGAACAATTGAACAAACCTTGTAAAGCAACTTGCATTGGGATCAGGCCACCCCTGGCTTATCGATGCTACTAAATGAGCATGATAGAAAAACCACAGTAATAAAAACAAAAGAAAAGTATAATCCATAAGGCAAACTATTTGATATATTATACAATATGAACATTCAGTATAGTATGTCTGTATTTACGTATAAGTAATTACGCCAAACCTTTCTATTTAGTTATCAAGTTTTAAGCATAAACTTTATATAAAATATAACCACATATGTACAAGAGAGAAAATCGGCACCAGTGAACATATTCTTCAGAACCAAAACGCTGTACATGTCCACAGGATTCAATATCAAGATGGGTTAAAATCCAGCTATAACTCTGCCAGAAAATTCTGCTGTCCAGTGTAATTGGATTATGTGTATGATTTACTGCCTTGCTTAAGCAACACTTTCTTCATCTCTCTATAACCCTGGAGCTCTTCCAATGCATCAGCTGTTGTCTTCAACCTAACAAGCCCAGATGACGTGACGCTTGCAGAAACTGCATTCTGCGCAGTAGGACAGGGTTCCTGGATGCTGCTACTCCATATTTCAGACCCAGAGGCTTGTGGCACATTTACTGAATTGGAAAATTCTGGGCAGAGAGGTGGAGCTTTCTTCAACATGCGTACAAGATCACCAACAGCAGCATCTTGGGATATATGTCCTCTCTGATCAAAAGAACCTGGTCTGAGAGATATGCACTACAGGTCAGTTTTTATTCACTACAGCACAATCAGAAAACCTGAAAGTACAATTTTTATTTCACAAGTAAATCAATCCGATCTAAAAGACAGGCAGAGGAGATTCTCCTCCATGATAATGGAGATGCTTATATGATAGATGATGGTGCTGAAGTATAAAGGTAGTAGAGACTTCACTCACTAGAAAATCAGCAAACTAAAAAACTAATCACTATATCATATAAGGGCTCAAGTACTAAAAATTATGGAGTAATTTTTCCTGCATAACTAATTTTTGTAAACCATTCACTTGTTTTCAGACATTAGAGTTTTATGACCAAGAGCCTTACAAACCCATATTTGAAGCATCCAAACTTCTGCATTCAAAATAAAAATAAAATAATTAGAAAAAGGTCCCTCCATACTTCTAGTCCAAGATTTTTTTTACCATAAAAAATAACTTAGCAAGAAAGATTAAAGATATCTGCTCAGGTTAACAGATACACAAAAGCCACAAAAATCTTGTCTCATAACAATGATGAAGAATTCTGGTGACTACAAAACAATGATGTCTACTACACCTTCAAGCCAAGGCTAGGGAAATTAATACCCACTATAGCAAATGCAAAAGGGTTATTGGTAGTTTGGTACCAATTGTGGTTGTTGGAAGCAAAGGTGAGGTAGCAATAAAGCCTTGCTTTTCACTAATTTCATTGATGATGACACAGTAAACACTATACTTCTCTCAATTGATCAGTGAAAAAGGTTTTAGACCCTCAGGTTTCATGAAGAAATATCCATGTTCTTCAGATAAGCACATTGAAAGATGGGTAAGAACTGGATAATTGTAATATTTGTGGCACAGTTAAAATTAGATTACTTGAAGTCCTGTGGCATAATCTGGGTAATTGCTTCAGAATGCAAGGACTTTTTTGTGATAAGTGAGAATGCAAGGGATAATTAATGAAAACCACAAGCTACTCAGTGAAATCTCCCAAGTAAATAAATATATATATATATATATATATATATATATTAATTAATAATACTACTAATGAATGCACAGCTAATACCATTTAAAAAAAAAAAAAAAAAAAAAAAGAGACACACACAAACAAAAGGAAAAGGATGATGACAACATACGCAGGTGCATTACGATAAGACTATGAGAAACTACAAGCAGTTAAAAATGCTTCCTAACAGCATTTCTAATATAGAAAAATTCAAGCTTAACCAACCATTGTAATTCTATTATGACAATCAAAATGTTCTCTGCGAAGTTTACACCAATCACCTCCCATAAAGGATAATGTTAATGAAAACCCTTCAAGAAAATATCCAGCATTATTGATATGTAACATCTAAATGCATTTCTTTTCCCTTTTTTATTTCTTTTATATTCTGTTCCATTTCCTTTAGGTTGGAGTACAGTATATTTATTGTTCATTGGGAGGAGGGGATAGTCATCTTGTTTAAATAAGGTTGTAGCTTTGTATAAGGAAGCATTAGAAGTACTAAATCTAACAGATGCACTTGAGAAAAAAATCAGGAAAAAAAAAAAATTCCTAGTATACATCAGAAATTCTGTTATGGATTCTACCTTGTGTTTCAACTTCAAGGTAACCTGTTCAAAAAGTATTCGGTATTTTTCCAACCCCATTTGTTTTTTTTTTGGATTAAAAAAAAAAAAATCATTAACTAAGTAGAGTATAAAACTGACACCCTGCCAACTAATATTTCCATTATATAACACTTGAGCATGATAAAATGTATTACCATATTTCCATTATATTACCACTTGAGTATGCTGCACTTCTTTTTTTTTTGATAAGTAAGAAGAGAATATTATTAATAAAAGAATAGCAAGAAAAACACATAGAGTTCACGGTAGTGAACAAAGGAAAAAAAGGAACAAAAAGACAGAAGCAGCCCCTAATCTATTCTAATAGACGAAAGAAAATCCATAAGGGTAGAACAATCCGAGAAACCCCAACATCGAGACCAATCAAAGAGGGTCCGCTGGCAAAGCTCTAATAACTGAACCACAGTTTTCCCCTCATCCTACAAAGACTGCCAATTCCGTTCAGTCCAAATAGTCCACATTAAACAGCCTGGAACCAAATCCCAAATCTCAGAACTATGCTTCCCAAGCCAATGATACCAACAAAATAATAAGTCCACAACTAAACCTGGCATAACCCAATCGATTCCAAACAACCGAAGCATATACATCCACAAAGAATGAGCTATTGGACAAAAAGGTAATAGGTGTGGGATATCAGTATATGCTGCTCTTCACTTATTATCAGGCAGAAACGTTTCTAATATAACCTATAATTATGCATATTTGGTACACCAGCTAGTTCAAAATGTCATGTTAATGAGGTGTGGGATATCAGTATATGATATGGCTTTAATCATTATTTGCAATCCATGCACATAGGTGCCATGAGCAGAATACCACCTTATTAAGCAGAAAAAGGAATCATGGACTCATCTTCCTCCCTAGTAAACCTATTCCCAATGCTCTACTTGTCTGTGCAATTGTTGAACCTCCCTTAAGCTCAACTAATGGTCTCGCTTCTTTTCAGGCTAGCTCCATAAATTTAACATTAATCTTTCGCAATGGTAAAATCAATTCTTCCACCATCCATGGCATCTAGATCATAACTATGGTGTTTCGAGGAAACTCTTTTTTATATATAAGCAATGTTTTGAGAAATTCTGTACATCAAAATATGCCAAGATAACTCTCTGTTATTGCAAATAACTAATCATTGGTTGGGTAGTCTCATTATATACTCTAAAAAAAGGGATTTTATTTTTTTTATTTTTATTTTTGTTTTTTTTGGCTTCTTGAAAGATTGCTGACTTCAACTGCAGTCCTTCAATCACTTTTTAATATTAAAAAAAAAATCATGTAACTACTGCTGAGAGCTGGGGGAGGTTAAACCCGGTGAACCAACACTCTTGGTGAAAAAAGTTATCCTGCCTTTATGATTCACAGCAAGAGGAGGTCAATGAACTCAAGCATCACCATATCATCAAGATGGACCTTACTCATCAAGAACTGAGTGGCAGAAAGGCTGGGCATTCTACTTCTAAATCACAGGTCTCTTTGGAAGCCTAAGTGGTGCTTCACCAGCTTATTCATCTCTCTCAGCCTTCTAGGCTCCAGTTCCAAAGCATGAGGATTAATCTAAGTTGTTTGGTTCTGGGTTAAGGCATTTGATAAACCAACCTAACCCAAGAGCCAACAGTGACATGTGATTTGGTTTCTTTTTTTGAAAAA
Source organism: Quercus suber (assembly GCF_002906115.3). Lineage (NCBI taxonomy): Eukaryota > Viridiplantae > Streptophyta > Magnoliopsida > Fagales > Fagaceae > Quercus > Quercus suber. The sequence continues at coordinate 130,115 of NW_027070123.1, forward strand.
GAAAATGCATTTAAAGTTTTTTTGTGTTAAAATTTAGTTGTTTGAATTTATTATTATTATTATTATTATTATTGGATAATTCAATAGTTGGGGAGGGGGGATTTGAACACTAAATGTCTCCGTTGGAAACATTAGAAGGTGCAAATTGAGCTGGAAAGATCCAATTGCTAATCAACGCATGCACCATTCTCTTATAAGCTAAAATAGCTAAAATAAACCATCAACATAAAAGAATTACAAAAGGTCCATTCAAGAACTTTCATGGATTAGGTCGATTATGTTCCATTAGCCAATGTGTTGGTTCTAGGTTGATAGCAAATCTCTGCAACCATTACTTAACTACATCAGAATTAAATTAAAACAATTTTGCTGGAAACATCTAGAAATTAAGACTGGACTAGCCCTCTTTAAATAAACAACAAGCAGGAATGGTTCAAACTTTTCTCAGGAAAAAGATACAGGATTGGTAGCACCAAGCAAAGGTGGGGTGACATTGGAGGAGGTAAGAGAACAAAATGATAGCAAACTAATGATTAAGAAGATGAAGTAGGATGCAATGGTTAATTATTTGCTGGAAAATGCCACACCATTTGTAATGCTTGGTCTTATTCATCAGTTCCAATGGATGGCCATATTTCAATTTATTTAACTTAGATAGTTAAACTTAAGGATCTCACAAAATAAGCATCCAGGAATTTCAGTAACGTTGTAATCATTTATGTAATAATTTTTGTAATTTCAAGGAGGAAGATTTATGACTTGCAAAAGAACATTGTCCTTTTTATTGATTTTAAATGAATAATTTTAAAGTAATCAATTTTGTAAACAAAAATAACAAAAATTTTGAATTTATTATACTTCAACTGATGTTTCAAGTAATATCATTGACCTCAAGTTTATTAAAATTAACAATTTACCATTTAAGCAGTTTTCCTTAGAAAGAAAGATAATTTACAATTCAACCTCCTAGAACTCATCTAAGTTCCTTGTCAAAATTATATGCTGATTGACTTAGGACAACTTTGGATATGTTATCCAGGTGTTTTTTGTTTGCAAAGTCGCAAGAAAAAGAAAAAGAAAAAAAAAAAGGGGGAAATTAAAAAAAAAAAGAAAAAGAAAAAAAAGAATGAAGAATAAAAGGATAATTCTTAAATCATATTACAAATAAACAGTTTTTAGATATTCTTAGAAACAACCTTTTTCAATTGTGCTATGTTTCTATATTCTACATCTGGTTCAAGAAACCAAATCCTCTCCATGTGTAGAACAATCATTTAATTGTGTGAAGTGCCCAGTTTATGTTGTACTGACATTAAATCATATAAGAGTAGGGATGGTAACTGGGTAGAGAATGATCAGATCAAGGGTGCCTCATCCCCTCTTTCGGGAAGGGAAAACCTGTATTGAGCAGGTTGGGGTTGGGACAGGTTGGAGGTAATTTGCCATTCCTAAATTGATGTGGCTTCGGCATAAATGAGGTAGAGATGAAAGAGAAGGGGAAGGGACATTCAGGAGAGTGAAGAGAGAGACAGAAAGCAAATGTTTAGGGGATGGTACTAAAATATGAACAAAAAATAAATTATAAATAGGATTTGTATATAAGAGATTAACTTAAAATAATTGAAATATATATTTAATAAATATATACATATAGACACTCAGGGCAGGGCAAGACAGGTCGGGGCAAGCAAAAGCCATCCCCACCCCATCACCTCTTTAGGCTGGGGAAAACCCGTGTGGGTCAAGTGGGGCAGGGAATTTTTTGCCATCCCTATATCAGAGGTTAATAATAATTCATATGTTAGAATTTCTGGTGCTGTTATAAGTTAACTCGGGCAATTCCAAGAAGTTTTAGAAATACTGCCCCTTTTAAGCAATTAGAACACAACAAGTGTAGAAGAGATCGATTCAACGATTTCAAAGAAGATAGATGACCTCAGAATCATGCAGAGGTCCAAAGACACTAGCCACAGAAAGATAGAGATTTCATCCCACTGTAATTAAGGGAACACACAGAAATACTGAACCTTAGATGATTTAGAATATGAACAGCTACCAGCAATAAAGCAGGGTTTTTTTTTTTTTTTCATAAGCAGAGTTACATAAATGCATACAGCAATTTTCTGTTTTAAACATGTCAACCTTTCAAACTATATGAAAATTGGAGAGAAGCATATCAAAGTAAATAGTCCAAAAGAAAACGAATGCTCAAAGTAGAGTTAAAAGTCTATGGATTATTAAATCTCAAAGTATAAAAGAGAAAATAAATAATACAAAAAGATATGGCTATTTGCTAGCATTTAACATTTTCCTTCTAACCCTTCTTAAAATCTCAGATCACTTGGTGGGTTTCTTTGATACTCGGTGCCTAATACATCAAGTAAGCTTGGTAGAATATACCAAAAGCCAGTGAATTAACTACGATATGAATTTCTATCAAGTCACTTACACATAAGGGCCAACTCATTTACTAAGCAATATGAAAATTCTTGCATAATGTGCTCATTTTCTATTTTGTCATTCAAAAAACATGTCCTCAAGGGATGAACATTACCAATTAGAACAAAGCAAGTGAAAACACTTATGATAAATATTAGCAAGCAAATCTGGTCACTAAGAAGTAGAATCCATTGAATGAATTTCAAACATTACCTGCTACCTGGATCTGTCATATCATCATCATCAACATCAAAAGGACAATCAAACTCAGGATCATCAAAATCATCCGGTAAAGACCTGCTTGAGCTTCTGGAAAATGAAATCTGCGGTGAGTCATTGGATGATATCTTCGGTCCAAAATATTTTCTGTTGTCATCCTTCCCAAGAGAGAACAACTATAGCAGATAAAAAGAAATCATAAATGAAAGAAATACATCCAACACTACAACTACTGTGATGAAATACATAGATATACCTGCTCAACTGCGGCACCAGTCTGAGTTGGACCTGTAAATTTATCAGTCCTCAAAGCACCAGACCTTGTACTCTTAATGGGAGGAGACGGTGGCAAATATTGCTTGTTGGACAATGCAGGCAAACTAGAAAGCCTAGTAGTAGGTATGTTTACTGGGGCACTTTCAGATCGTAAAAGACCATGTGAAAGATGAGTTCCAGGAATATATATTGGTGGTGATGGAGAAGGGGAGGGTGAAAATGTAGGAGATGGACAGTACTCATCAAAACTGGTAGTATTCTTATGAGCTATAGATGTTCCAGGTGGATGAGGTGGCAGGGTTGCGGGTGGGAATCTGCGGGAAGCTGGGTTGGAAATTGAAACATTGGATTCCGAATGTGTAGGTGAAGGTGAGAAAGAAACCGAAGGAGAAGAAGCTCTATAAAGGTCAAAACCCCAACTATGCCGCCTAGAAAATGGCAATGGCAATGGCAATGATGACGGAGAGCCATGATTCCCCAACCCTGCGACAGGTAGGGATGGAAATCTTTTGAGCGGCTCTGCCAATGGGCTGCCTACATAATCTGGTATAACTTGTGGGGTAAGAGGAGTTGGTTCAGAGCTTAAATCCAAGACTGATGAACGATACAAGACCGATAGGCAAAGCCTACCTGCAGAAGTATCAATAGGGGTGAAACCAAAACACTGCATTTCAGCCTCTGCACTACGAGGGAAGGGTTCAATAACAGAAGACACGTGATAAGCAAGACTAAATGTTCGGAGTTGGGCAGAGGAATTAAGTTCACGAAAGACCTTATAAGCAGGTAAAAGCCTAACAGTGAGATACAAAGACCTGAGAAGCAACATGGATTTCTTGTACAAGGTATGCAAAGTAATGTTACTAGACCTCCTGCTGCTGCTCCCTGAACTATGATTATCCTTCACTTTCCTACTATGATCATACTGCAGCACCCATCTCTCTATAACAATTTCTTCCCTTGTGGGCGAAAAATTGGGCATTGGGTCCCAATCAAGAGGCCTTTGAACTAACACTACATCAACCACCATAGGTTCTGGATTGCTGTGGTGCCAGAGATCAAGATTCTCCAAGGCACCAGGGTATCCCCTAAGTGCCAAATTAAACCACTTGTCCCTCGGCCTCGGCCTCACACTCGATGAGGCCGAGGCCGAGGCCGAGGCAGAGGACGAGGAAGAGGATGGGGATGACAACGACATCGACATGATTTGCTCACCACTGAAATTACGAGAAGACACATATGGGGTTCTAGACTCCAATATTATGTGGAGGCTTTTGGTATAGAATTCTGTGATTATTTGTTCCATTCTCGCAGCATCAGAGTGAGAATGATTACCACGAGAGGGTGGCATGTTAACTTCTTCTGTTTTTTTCCTCGTTTAGCAGAGTTTTACAATATCGTAAAGCCGAAACTCACAAACCCCTTTTTCACAGCAACAACAGAAACCCCTATGCAAAGCAATTCACTGAAAACAAAAAAACAAAAAAAACAAAACTACGAAAATTAAGAAACTGCAGCAAGAAAAATAGAATCTAAGCTTCAATCATAAATAAGAACAAGGTACGATGACCATATCATAAGCGAAGAAAAATTAGAATAATATAATTTATATAAAAGAAAAAAGACCGAGCAAGCATAGACTCACTGTGGAGTAGTAGTTCGTGTCGTACAAGAGAAGCGTGTGGGTACTGGGTACAAGGCTTTATTTAATCGCTCTGGTGTTTTTTTTTTTTCTCTCTTTAATATTTTAAATTTTGTTCTAAGAAAGGTTTATTTTTCAGCAAACGCAAAACTCAGGAACCTGAAGGGACAGAAAAGAGATTAATGTATTTATGTGTAGGTCCACTTTAGTAGCTGTATGGAATTATGTCTTCTTTTTTTTTTTTGAGAATTTTTTTTTTTTCATAAGCAGAGTTACATAAATGCATACAGCAATTTTCTGTTTTAAACATGTCAACCTTTCAAACTATATGAAAATTGGAGAGAAGCATATCAAAGTAAATAGTCCAAAAGAAAACGAATGCTCAAAGTAGAGTTAAAAGTCTATGGATTATTAAATCTCAAAGTATAAAAGAGAAAATAAATAATACAAAAAGATATGGCTATTTGCTAGCATTTAACATTTTCCTTCTAACCCTTCTTAAAATCTCAGATCACTTGGTGGGTTTCTTTGATACTCGGTGCCTAATACATCAAGTAAGCTTGGTAGAATATACCAAAAGCCAGTGAATTAACTACGATATGAATTTCTATCAAGTCACTTACACATAAGGGCCAACTCATTTACTAAGCAATATGAAAATTCTTGCATAATGTGCTCATTTTCTATTTTGTCATTCAAAAAACATGTCCTCAAGGGATGAACATTACCAATTAGAACAAAGCAAGTGAAAACACTTATGATAAATATTAGCAAGCAAATCTGGTCACTAAGAAGTAGAATCCATTGAATGAATTTCAAACATTACCTGCTACCTGGATCTGTCATATCATCATCATCAACATCAAAAGGACAATCAAACTCAGGATCATCAAAATCATCCGGTAAAGACCTGCTTGAGCTTCTGGAAAATGAAATCTGCGGTGAGTCATTGGATGATATCTTCGGTCCAAAATATTTTCTGTTGTCATCCTTCCCAAGAGAGAACAACTATAGCAGATAAAAAGAAATCATAAATGAAAGAAATACATCCAACACTACAACTACTGTGATGAAATACATAGATATACCTGCTCAACTGCGGCACCAGTCTGAGTTGGACCTGTAAATTTATCAGTCCTCAAAGCACCAGACCTTGTACTCTTAATGGGAGGAGACGGTGGCAAATATTGCTTGTTGGACAATGCAGGCAAACTAGAAAGCCTAGTAGTAGGTATGTTTACTGGGGCACTTTCAGATCGTAAAAGACCATGTGAAAGATGAGTTCCAGGAATATATATTGGTGGTGATGGAGAAGGGGAGGGTGAAAATGTAGGAGATGGACAGTACTCATCAAAACTGGTAGTATTCTTATGAGCTATAGATGTTCCAGGTGGATGAGGTGGCAGGGTTGCGGGTGGGAATCTGCGGGAAGCTGGGTTGGAAATTGAAACATTGGATTCCGAATGTGTAGGTGAAGGTGAGAAAGAAACCGAAGGAGAAGAAGCTCTATAAAGGTCAAAACCCCAACTATGCCGCCTAGAAAATGGCAATGGCAATGGCAATGATGACGGAGAGCCATGATTCCCCAACCCTGCGACAGGTAGGGATGGAAATCTTTTGAGCGGCTCTGCCAATGGGCTGCCTACATAATCTGGTATAACTTGTGGGGTAAGAGGAGTTGGTTCAGAGCTTAAATCCAAGACTGATGAACGATACAAGACCGATAGGCAAAGCCTACCTGCAGAAGTATCAATAGGGGTGAAACCAAAACACTGCATTTCAGCCTCTGCACTACGAGGGAAGGGTTCAATAACAGAAGACACGTGATAAGCAAGACTAAATGTTCGGAGTTGGGCAGAGGAATTAAGTTCACGAAAGACCTTATAAGCAGGTAAAAGCCTAACAGTGAGATACAAAGACCTGAGAAGCAACATGGATTTCTTGTACAAGGTATGCAAAGTAATGTTACTAGACCTCCTGCTGCTGCTCCCTGAACTATGATTATCCTTCACTTTCCTACTATGATCATACTGCAGCACCCATCTCTCTATAACAATTTCTTCCCTTGTGGGCGAAAAATTGGGCATTGGGTCCCAATCAAGAGGCCTTTGAACTAACACTACATCAACCACCATAGGTTCTGGATTGCTGTGGTGCCAGAGATCAAGATTCTCCAAGGCACCAGGGTATCCCCTAAGTGCCAAATTAAACCACTTGTCCCTCGGCCTCGGCCTCACACTCGATGAGGCCGAGGCCGAGGCCGAGGCAGAGGACGAGGAAGAGGATGGGGATGACAACGACATCGACATGATTTGCTCACCACTGAAATTACGAGAAGACACATATGGGGTTCTAGACTCCAATATTATGTGGAGGCTTTTGGTATAGAATTCTGTGATTATTTGTTCCATTCTCGCAGCATCAGAGTGAGAATGATTACCACGAGAGGGTGGCATGTTAACTTCTTCTGTTTTTTTCCTCGTTTAGCAGAGTTTTACAATATCGTAAAGCCGAAACTCACAAACCCCTTTTTCACAGCAACAACAGAAACCCCTATGCAAAGCAATTCACTGAAAACAAAAAAACAAAAAAAACAAAACTACGAAAATTAAGAAACTGCAGCAAGAAAAATAGAATCTAAGCTTCAATCATAAATAAGAACAAGGTACGATGACCATATCATAAGCGAAGAAAAATTAGAATAATATAATTTATATAAAAGAAAAAAGACCGAGCAAGCATAGACTCACTGTGGAGTAGTAGTTCGTGTCGTACAAGAGAAGCGTGTGGGTACTGGGTACAAGGCTTTATTTAATCGCTCTGGTGTTTTTTTTTTTTCTCTCTTTAATATTTTAAATTTTGTTCTAAGAAAGGTTTATTTTTCAGCAAACGCAAAACTCAGGAACCTGAAGGGACAGAAAAGAGATTAATGTATTTATGTGTAGGTCCACTTTAGTAGCTGTATGGAATTATGTCTTCTTTTTTTTTTTTGAGAAATATATGGAATTATGTCTATCTTCTTATTTGTTTTCTTATTTTTTTTTTTCCAAGATCCTTATATTAATTTTTTCTAATAGAGATACTTATAGAGTCAAGTTATATATTCATTGAATGTGACAAAAACATTTTTTATTATTATCTATCACTTTAATGTATAATTTACCAAAAAAATAATATATAAACTCTCTATAGTGAAGAAGTTAATATGAGTAAAACCTCTTCATTGAAGAAGTTAGTATGAGTAAAACGTCTCCACATTCATTGAAGAAGTTGACATGTACAAAACCTTTTTTTTTTTTTTTTTCCAAGAAGAGATACCGGGCAAAATATAAATCTAAACAATAGAATTAAAATCTCACTTAACTAGTGTATTGAAAGTCCTTGACGTATAAAATGCATTGGGCCGTGTGAAGAGGAAATAAGCAGTTGTGATAAATAGACTTGCCATCATACACTACTTTAGTTTTCCGACAAGTCTATAATTTAATAAAAAAATTTTAAAAAATCATATCAACAAAACGTTAATAAAATATATATGTTAGAATTAAAAAAAAAAAAAAAAAAAAACGTAGTAAAAAAAAAATAGTTGATAAAAATTCCAAATTTAATTCAATCCAAAATCTTTTAAAATTTCGGACTAATTTCAAAGTGAATTAATCGTTAATCTCTATCCACACTTTCTTAAAAACACCATCTTTACTTTATAAAAAAGAAAAAAAAAATAGTTTGATATAACTAAAAAGGTTGTATGTTTTTGAGAAGTTGAAAACAACAAATGAAGTGTTGTTTTTATCTAAAAAGTTACCGCAATTTTATCCAAAAAAAATTGATAAAGCATTAGAGAAAAAAATCCAAATTTAACTTAATCCTTTTTTTTTGGGACTAATTTATCTTCAAGTTTAAGAAGAAAACTTCTGTAGGGTCGGTTTTTGTAGCCCAAGCCCAAAGGATATGGGTTAAAGGCCCAACGAACCCAGAACAATGAATTTGTAGAGAGTGGGCGAAAGAGCTGGGCTGGTTATGAAGCACAGAACAGTTGGCTAGGTTACGTGCAGTGATGATAACATGAACATGAGCTAAAAGCTTAACAACTCATGAATGAATGTCCTGAAGAGATGTTTTATTAAGTGAGCAGTGATTACAGCATTCAGAGCTACAGTAAGGCTTTTCTCTCCCTTTTTCTCTCTTTTTTCCGTCCCCCATTATCAGGGACCCTTCTTCTTTATATAGCATCCCTTCCTATCATCTCCATCGTCCACCTGTTTTCATCCGCGCATCTACTCAAGTGCATGTCACGTCATGTGTCTACTTTAGTTCTTTGTTAGTGGCGGCAGCTGAGGTTGCACTGTTCAGGGGTCTTCTCCACATAAATGCGGCCAGAAAAGCTGTTGCAGCGCATTAAATGGTGGTAGCAGCTTTTCCTTTAGATATTTTTCTCTAGTTCTGATCATCTCTGGATCCACTCAGAACTTATCATTATCATTGAGATTGTTAGGAAGGTTATTCGGGTCTTCCTCACGTTTGTTTGATCAAGGTTATTTGTGGCCGAGGAGTAGGAGTCCTCGGACAGCAGTGACCTCTTCGGACGGCATTCCCCCTTTACTTCTGGGCCTCCTGCCTTCAAATGGGCGTTCCAACCACTATTGCTCCTCGGAAATATAACAATCCTTAACAGGGGCCCCGGGCCCATTAAGCAGCTCTGGGCTTTTACCCCCCACATAGCCCCTCAAAATCTTACTTTTCCCTTGCATCCGAAGAGAAAAATGGGATTTTGACCTGTCATGGAGTTAAGGCTTGAAAGCGGACAAAAATTCGGCCTGGCACGGGCGTTAGGTATAGATGCGGTGCGTCCATCATTGCTGCCTGTTGTTTTTCGTATTCCCAAAGCGCTACATTAATTACTTCAGGGGGCGCCTTGTCCTTTGCATCCAACGGTGGGCTGTTGATCCAACGGGCGGGGCTTTTCATCGAGACTTGGGGAGAAATAACTTCTGCCTCTTCGTTTGACCTCTTATTTAAAATCTTGGAGGTG